>NC_058404.1:118691928-118866686 GCF_002201575.2 Neomonachus schauinslandi | reverse complement strand
ATCTAGCCCCGTGTCAGACTCCCTGCTCAGCAGGGAGTCTGCTTCTCCTTCTGCACTTCATCCGCTCGTGCTCTCTCACTTTCTTTCTCTCTCTAATAAATAAATAAAATCTTAAAAAAAAAAGAAATGTGAAGATATCAACTAGGAATGTGCTCTGGGACTTCGTAACTATAACACACCGAGTTGATGTGTTTTTTATTTCTTGATCTGACGTCTTATTTAGAGTACATACAGAGAACAGGACTGATTCACTATGCTTTTCATAGTTTTCTCTTAGGCTTTTCTGTCTGTATGTAAATTTTTTTAAACAAGGATGAGATTCAGCATTTAAGGTGTTCACTGAATATAAGATGTGATGGCTAGAACTCCCAAATCTGTTGATAATCTACCAAAAAGATAATGCACTTTTATTGTGGACAGAGTATTGAGACTTGGCTGTGTTCTAATCTCATCTTATCTCTAGTCCATGTTCAAATTTCTGTTTGTCCCTAAAATTTATCTTTATACTCAGTTTATTTGAGCCAGAATCCAATCAAAGGTCACGTATTGTATTGGGTTGTTATGTATTTTAGATTTCTCTTAATCTAAAGCATTTTCACAATCTTTTTCTTTTTTCCATGACATTGACTTTTTGAAGAGATCAAGCCAGTTTTCTTACATAAAATCTCATATTCTGGGTTTTGCTGTTCATTTTCTTGTGGTATTTAACTTATCAAAATCGCCTTTTAGTTAATGTTGTGTGAACAATTTGTAAAGGTATAAATTTATCATTTTAAAAATTCAGTAAATTTTGTTTGGACAATATGATATTAAAGCTCTAAATTATAGAGGTGGGTGGGGAGATGGGTGTAATAGGTGAAGGCGACCAAGAGTACACTTCATGAGGAGCACTGAGCAATGTATAGAATTGTTGAATCACTATATTGTACATCTGAAACTAATATAAAACTGTATTTAACTACACTTGGATAAAAAATAAAACAACTCTCTATACTACTAGTGAAAATATTTCAGTGTAGATAAACAATTTAAAAGTGAAAGATAACGGGGAGATGCCACTTGGAGAGAGAGGTTCTGAAAGATGAGCGTAGAGAAAGAAGGGTGCATGAAGAACTGAAGCACCATAATTAACAGTCAGCACCAAGGACCCGTTGCTTGATTGAGGCCATCTTGGACCTTTTAACCAGCCCAGCCACCAGCCAGCTGAATGAATGAGTGAGAAAACACTATGTGGACCATAGACAAGCCATCACCCCAGAGCCCTGCTTCAAGTCCACACCCACAGAACCACAGGCAATAAACACACATTTTAAAGTAAAAGGCAAAACTATGGAAAACACAATAGGAAAGTATTTTTATTAACTTGATATAGGAATTGAATAACAAGACACAAAATTTATGCATCATAAAGGAAAGGCTGGTATGTTTGACTACAATATAACCAAAAGTTTTCCTTCAGAAAAATATACTGTAGAGAAAGTGACAAAACAAGCAATGAATTGGAAGATATATTTGCATTAATATACTGACAAAGTATTAATATTCTAAAATATATAAAGAACCCTTAAATAAAATTTTTAAGACAAAAATCTCATTAGGAAAATGAAAATAAAAGGCTTTAAGAGGCAGTTCAGAAAAGAGGAAAACTGAACTAATTAACATATTTTAAGATATCAACTTCATTAATAATCATGAAATATAATTAAAACCACAATGAGATACTATTTCATACTCACCATATTGGCAACAACTAAAGCCTTCTTATTCCAAGTGTTGGTAAGTACAAGGACTATGTTTATACATTGATGGTAGGTAAATGATACAGTTTGGAAAATAATGTAATGTTTTCTAGTAAAATTGAAGATGTATAAGTATATATATATGTATATATATATATATATACACACACACACACTATAATGGAGAAATTCATCTTTTATGTGTGTATTCTAAGGAGACCTTTGTACCAGTTTACAAGTGCACTGGTAAATTAAAAAACAGGTAGACAAAGCAAAAAAAGTACACAACTCAAATGTCCGCCACAGTAGAAGAGAGGAATATGTTGTGGTATATTTGTACGAAGAAATACAAAGATCCATTAACATATTACAGTTATATTCAGCAACACAGATGAAGCTTACAAACATAATGAGGAGTAAAAGCACAAATTGCAGAAAATTATGTATATGTTTTTGTTTATGTTCCATAAAAGTAGGTAGGCAGGTAGGTAGGTAGTTAGATAGATGATAGATAGATAGATTCGGGATGCAAACATATGTGATAAAACCATGACGAAATGCAGGGAATGGAAAACATACATTTGAAGTGGTAAAATGGAGGAAAATGAATTGAGGAGGGACAGAAAGGGACTTTGATGATGGTAATGTTTTCTTTTTGATATTGAATTGTGAGCATACTGGTATTCATTGTATCTTCTTTTTAAGATAGTATGTATATTTTATAAAAATTCTTTTGTAGCTACCTAATATTTAAGAAAAATATGTTTTAAAAGAGAAAGAAGGGGCGCCTGAGTGGCTCAATCAGTTAAGCATCTGCCTTCAGCTCAGGTCATGATCTCCAGGTCCTGGGATAGGCTGGTACCGGGCTCCACTCTCAGCGGGGAATCTGTTTCTCCCTCTCTCTTTGCCCTCTCCCTGGCCCATGCTCTCTCTCTTTCTCTCAAATAAATAAATAAAATCTTAAAAAAAGAGAAAGAGAAATAATGCTAGATAATTTTGTATTTGAGTTGCAGAAAGAATAAATTTGCTAGCTTGCTACAATTGTAAAATGACACTTTCATTTTTAAATTGCAAAAAATCAAATGAAAATGTTTCTAAGCATTTTTAACATTTAATTGTTGGTTAAATGACATCATTAATTCCAACTGAATTCTTGTCCACTGAGCCACAATATATTAAGATAGGTTAGAAATATATTTCAGAATTCTATCATATCTATCTACCTATCTAATCATCTACCTAATTTTGAAATTTTTTTAAGAAAATCAGGAATACACATAATGCGTCTCTAGTGTACTAAATCAATGAATTAATAAATGCAAAATCCTCTCCCCTATTCCTAACTTAAAAAAAAAAGTAACATACAGTTTAAACCTTACTCTCATCCCTTTCTCCTTCCTCTTTCTCTGCTGGTGACTATTCTGGGTGTTTTTAAAGAAACTTTTTTTTTTCTTATTGAAAAAACAAAAACAGCAGTCATTCATAATCCTATCATGTTGTCATTTGGTCATATTAATAAGCAAATGCAAACAATTCTTCCAGTGCCCATCCAACTTAATGATTGCAAAATACCAGTTTTAGAACTGTTCTAATATCTAAGGCTCACCTAATAGATTCTAAACAAACTCAAATGCCCTTGGGTATCAGCAGGAGAGATTAGAGAGCCACTCTGTTAGAATGGGGAGTTTGTTTATAACACCCAGTGCTCCATTCAGTATGTGCCCTCTTTAATACCCATCACCAGATTAACCCATCCCTCCAGCCCCCTCCCCTCTAAAACCCTCAGTTTGTTTCTCAGAGTCCATAGTCTCTCATGGTTCATCTCCCCCTCCGATTTCCCCCCCTTCATTCTTCCCCTCCTGCTATCTTCTTCTTTTTTTTTTCTTTCTTAACATATAATGTATTATTTGTTTCAGAGGTACAGATCTGAGATTCAACAGTCTTGCACAATTCACAGCGCTTACCAGAGCACATACCCTCCCCAGTGTCTATCACCCAGTCACCCCATCCCTCCCACCCCACCCCCCGCTCCAGCAACCCTCAGTTTGTTTCCTGCGATTAAGAATTCCTCATATCAGTGAGGCCATAGGATACATGTCTTTCTCTGATTGACTTATTTTGTTTAGGTTGAGTTCATGCCCCACTTTTATTTTATTTTTAAAGGTTTTATTTATTTGAGAGATAGAGAGAGCATGTGCACTTGAGCACATGAGTGGTGGGGGGAGGAGCTGAGGGAGAGGGAGAAGCAGACTCTCCCCTGAGCAGGGAGCCTGACTCTGGCTTGACCCCAGGACTCCGAGATCATGACCTGAGCAGTAGGAAGAAGCTCAACCAACTGAGCCACCCAGGCACCCCTATGCCTTACTGTTAGAAGGCAAAATGCCTGTTATCTTCTGGGAATGGCAAGACGGGAATGGCCAATATTAAGTGGTCTGTTTTTTGAAAGAAAAGACAGAAATTTTGGTGTCTTTATTTCTAATTTGTAAATTTGGGCAACTATCTACAATTTTAAAAACTATACTGTAAATTAAGTAAAACCCTTCAGAAGGCTGAAGTCAGCTGGTTGTTTGCCACTTTGCAACTACAGTAAAATGGGACAGCTATAACTATCTTTCTGGTTTAGGGCATTCTTTCCCCTGCCCCTGCATTCTCTCTCCCAAAACATTTGTTAATTTTTCTCAATCTCTGTTGTTCAGGTCTGGGCTTCCTTACTGAGAAGCCTCTGTGACGTTGGCCTGCCTCTAAGTCTCAGCTTCAACACTCCGCTCCCCACCAAAATGGCTCCCTTGCAGTACACTGAACAGCTTTGGCATTGTTTTGTCCCACCATTTTGGTCCTGAAGTTGTGTCTGTGAATTTGTTACATGGTGCAAAGGGATTGGATATGAATTTAGATACACCTGTGTTTTCACCCTCGCTTGGTCACATACTCTTTGTGCTCTTATAGCTCTGCTCCCTCACCCCTCTGGATCTTCTTGAATTCTGACCTGTACAGTATGATTGCCATTTTGAAGTCTCAATAAAACAATGTAATGAAACACCTAACATAGTGCTTGACACATAAAATATGTGTGATAAAATTTGCTCCTGTGTTTGTAGATCCAAGGTGTCATTTTTAATTACCTTGCTCATATCCTATCTTTATCTTAATGTCTTCTTTGTTGAGCTACACCCTCCTCTACTCTGAACTCCTATAGAAGTTATTTTCTCCATGGTGCATTTGCCATCTCAAACAATTATGTAACTTTTGTGCAGCTTTTCACATACTTGCCATCACTCTAAACACAATGTAAACTTCTGAAGACAGAGACAACAATCAATAATTTCGAGTTTCTTGTAATATCACATAGTCTCTTACACATTCTCAATGTCCAGGTAGATGTCAACTGGTTTATCTAAGTCTCAGAGCCTCCAGACTGTAGGGTGGGAAGAAATCTTAGATGTTAGTACTTCAATTGATCATTTTATAGATGAAGAAAATAAATCCTCCTTTAAGTGATTTATTAAGGTACCATGGATGGTGAGGGACAGAACCAGAGAACTAGAGTTAAATATTTCAATTTGTTCACTCTTAGAATAATCTCAGTGTTTGCATTGGCTTTGGAGTGAAATATTCTATTCTAGCTCCTCCCTTGCCAACTGGGTGACCATGGGCAAGTTGTACAATACTCATGAGTCTCGGTTTTTTAATCTCTCAAAGGGCGATTATTAAAACCTAGGGTTGTTCTAGCTTAAATGAGGTAAAATATGTAAAGCATTTATTGCAGTGCTGGCATATACCAAATACTCCTAATATTCTACAATGATGATAAGATGAGAATGACATTTTGCTGATGCATTGATATATTTGCTGAGTCTGTCATTTAGAGAATTAGAAAATGGTTGTTGCCATCACTTGTTTTAAAAATTCTACATATTTTAAAACATAATACATTATTTTTCAAACTTTGGTTCTTCAGGTTCAACATTTTCAGCTCATATAATATTTTCCAAGGCATAAGATTTCCAAGCCTATTAAAATTTTGTAGCTTTCTTGTAAACTTTCTTTACTTTTTCCAGTCTTTTAGCTTCAGTTCTCTAATTTTTCACAGTATGAATTTCATCATATTTTAATATAGAGCAGGGTTTTTGCACTCATTATACTTTCTAATTCATTGTTTATGATGATAGTTTTAACTATCTATGAATCTGAGTTTTTGATTTATAATTATTTTGATTTGTAATTGATATGACCTTTTAGTGGTTGCATTATATGCTTTTGCTGCAAAGGTATTCAGCAAACATTAGTCTCTGTTCCCATTTTAAAGTGTTACTTGTATAAACATTTTTGGATACTCTGGAGTACTGAAAATACCTTAAGCCAAACATAAACAGAGTTTCAGAAAGCTAGATTCTGAGTTTAGAGATCCAGTTGTTCAGAAGCTCTTATTGTCACATAAATACTGTGAAGCAAACAATTCATCAGTAGCCTCAAGCATGTACTTTCTCTGTAAAAGACTGGGACTCATGGAGGTTTAGGAGTCTAGGCTAGGTTTCTCAACCTTTTCCTTTCCAGTATGGTTCCCTTACACTTTTCCCCCCTCTTCCCATTAATAATCCATAGCACCTAACACTGGCTATTGAAGTACTCAATAAATATTTTGTTGATTAAATGAGTCAATGAATGAATGCGGGATATCTTCCTAACAAGTTCATCACTTCTCTGTCAACTCCATCAATTCCCATTGTAGACATAAAGGATATTTACACATATTACTGATGTACAAAATGCTATTTTTTTTTTGTTAAATGTACACATGCTTTGATCTTTTAGTCTATTGCAATGTTTGACAAAATATAGCATTTCCAGTTTAGACTTTTGTGAAAAAGGTGTTTTATCTGACACCCAAAAACCTGTTCTATTTTGAATAGAGTGTGGACACTTATCTCTAAGCAAGAAAGTTAATATGCTGATTCTAGTCATAAAAAAAGTGCAGCATAGCTCATGTCCCAAATCAAGTGGGCCATAGAATTAAAGTTTTGAGCCAATATTATACTCATAGCAGAACTCTAGCCTCTGACAGCCAGGATAGGAACGGCATATAGGGTATCCCTCCGTGTTCTAGGAATGACAGCTGTCAAGAAGAAATATGTCTTCAGACACCTAAATAGGCAAGAATTCAAGGAAGAGGCCATTCTTTTTTTTTTTCATAAATTTTTAAAGTTTTAATTTTGATTCCAGTTAGTTAACATACAGTGTTATATTAGTGTTATTATATTACAGTGTTATATTGTCAGGTGTACAATATAGTGATTCAATGCTTTCATACATCGCCCTGTGCTCACCACCTGTTTAACCCATCCCCCACTGACCTCCCCTCCAGTAGCCATCAGTTTGTTCTCTATAATTAAGAGTGTTTCTTGATTTGTCTCTCTCTTATTTTCTTTCCCTTTGCTTGCTGGTTTTCTTTCTTAAATTCCACATATGAGTAAAATCATGGTATTTATCTTTCTCTGACTGACTTATTTCACTTAGCAATATACTCTCTAGCTCCATCCATGTCATTGCAAGTGGGAAAATTTCATTCTTTTTAAATCTTTTATGGCTGAGTAAATTGTATATATATATATGTATATATATATACACATATATATATATATATATATATACCACATCTTCTTTATCCATTCATCAGTTGGTGGACATTTGGGCTGCTTCCATAATTTAGCTATTGTCAATAATGCAGCTGTAAAACATAGGGGTGCATGTATCCCTTCGAATTATTGTTTTTGTATTCTTTGAGTAAATACCCAGGAGTGCAATTGCTGGATCCTAGGGTAGTTCTATTTTTAACTTTTTGAGGAACTTCCATACTGTTTTCCAGAGTGGCTGCACCAGTTTGCATTCCCACCAACAGTGTAAGAGGGTTCCTTTTTCTCTGCATCCTAACCAACACCTGTCGTGTCTTGTGTTGTTGATTTTAGCCTTTTTTTTTTTTTGACAGGTGTGAGTTGATACCTCACTGTAGTTTTTTTTTTTTTTAAAGATTTTATTTATTTATTTGATAGAGAGAACGAGAGAGCACAAGCAGGGGGAACAGTAGAGGGAGAGGGAGAAGCAGGTTCCCCGCCAAGCAGGGAGCCTGATGCGGGGCTCGATCCCAGGACCCTGGGATCATGACCTGAGCTGAAGGCAGATGCTTAACCATCTGAGCCACACAGGTGCCCCTCTCACTGTAGTTTTGATTTGCATTTCCCCAATGATGAGTGATGTTTAGTATATTTTCATGTGTCTATTGGCCTTCCATATGTCTTCTTTGGAGAAATGTCTTTTTCCCATTTTTTAATTGGATTATTTGGTTTTGGGGCATAAGTTGTATAAGTTCTTTGTGTATTTTGGATACTAACCCCTATTGGATATGTCATTTGCAAATATCTTCTCCCATTCTGTAGGTTGCCCTTTAGTTTTGTTGATTGTTTCCTTTGCTGTGCAAAACCTTTTTATTTTTATGTAGTCCCAATAGTTTATTTTTACTTTTGTTTCCCTTGCCTCAGGGGACAGATCTAGAAAGAAGTACTATGGCTGATAGCAGAGAAGTTACTGCCTCTGTTCTCTTCTAGGATTTTTATAGTTCGTGTCTCCCATTTAGGTCTTAAATCCATTTTGAATTTATTTTTGTGTATGGTGTAAGAAAGTGGTCCAGTTTCATTCTTTTTTATTAATTTTTTTATTATGTTCAATTAGCCAACATATAGTACATCATTAGTTTTTGATGCAGTGTTCAACAATTCATTAGTTACATATAACACAGTGCTCATCAACACACGTGCCCTCCTTAATACTCATCATCTGATTACCCCATCCCCCCACCCCCTCCCTTCTGTAACCCTCAGTTTGGGACCCAGAGTCCAGAGTCTCTCATGGTTTGTTTTGCATGTTGCTGTCCAGTTTTCCCAACACCGTTTGTGGAAGAGACTGTCTTTTTCCTATTGTATATTCTTGCCTTCTTTGTTGAAGATTAATTGATCATGAAATTGTGGGCTTGTTTCTAGATTTTCTATTTTGTTCTATTGATCTGTGTTTCTGTTTTTGTGTCATTGCCATCCTGTTTTGATTACTACAGCTTGGTGCCATGAACTACCCTTGCATCCCGGAAATAAATCCCACTTGATCATGGTGAGTGATTTTTTTAATGTATTGTTAAATTTGGTTTGCTAGTATTTTGTTGAAAATTTTTGCATCTATGTTCATCAGGCATATTGGCCAGTAGTTCTCTCTCTTTTAGTGGTTTTGTAGTGGTTTCTCTTTCTTTATCTCGTTTTGGTATCAGGGTAATGCTGGCCTCATAGAATGAATTTGGAAGTTTTCTTTCATTTTCTATTTTTTGGAATAGTTTGAGAAGAATAGTTATTAACTCCTCTTCTTTAAATGTTTGGTAGAATTCACCTGTAAAACCATCTGGTTCTGGACTTCTGTTTGTTGGGAGGTTTTTGATTCCTGACTCAATTTCCTTGCTGGTTTATTGGCCTGTTCAAGTTTTCTATTTCTTCCTGTTTCAGTTTTGGTAGTTTATAAGTTCCTAGGAATTTATCTTCCTTCTAGGTTGTCCTATTTCTTGGCATCTAGTTTTTCAGAATATTCTCTTATGATTGTTTGGATCTCTGTGGTGTTGGTTGTCATTTCTCCTTTCTCACGTGTAATTTTATTAATTTGAGTCCTTTCTCTTTTTTTCTTGATAATCTGACTAGAGGTTTACCAATTTTACTGATTTTTTTCAAAGAACCAGTTCCTGGTTTTATCAATCTATTGTTTTTGTAGTTTCTATATCATTGATTTCTGCTCTAATCTTTATTATTTCCTTCCTTCTGCTGGTTTTAGGTTTTGTTTGTTCTTTT
Organism: Neomonachus schauinslandi; assembly: GCF_002201575.2. Taxonomy (NCBI): domain Eukaryota; kingdom Metazoa; phylum Chordata; class Mammalia; order Carnivora; family Phocidae; genus Neomonachus; species Neomonachus schauinslandi. The sequence goes on along the minus strand of NC_058404.1, from coordinate 118,857,073 downwards.
TCTAGTCCTTTAGGTGCAAGATTAAGTTGTTTATTTGAGATTTTTCTTGCTTCTTGAGGTCAGCCTGTTTTGCTATAAACTTCCCTCTTGAAACTGCTTTTGCTGTGTTCCAAAGGTTTTAGACCACTGTGTTTTCATTTTCATTTGTTTCCATGTACTTTTTAAATTTCTTCTTTTATTTCCTGATTGACCCATTCATTGTTTAGTAGCATGCTATTTAACCTCCATGTATTTGTGGTCATTCCAGATTTTTTTCTTATGGTTGACTTCTAGTTTCATAGCCTTGTGGTCAGAAAATGTATATAGTATGACTTTGATCTTAAATTTGTTGAGGCTCATTTTGTGGCCTAATATGTGATCTTTCCTAGAGAATGTTCCATTTGCACTTGAAAGGAATGTGTAGTCTGCTGTTTTAGGATGGAATTTTCTGAATATGTCTGTTAAATCCATCTGTTCCAGGGTATCATTCAAAGCTATTGTTTCCTTGTTGATTTTCTGTTTAGATGATCTGTCCATTGCTGTAAGTGGAGTGTTAAAGTTAAACTACTATTATTGTATTATTATCAATTAGTTCCTTTATGTTTGTTATTAACCTTTTCATTTATTTGGGTGTTCCTGTGTTGTGTGCATAAATATTTACAATTATTATATCTTCTTGTTGGACTGTTCCCTTTATGAGTATATAGAGTCCTTCTTTGTCTCTTGTTACAGTCTTTATTTTAAAGTCTATTTTGGGGGCACCTGGGTGGCTCAGATTGTTAAGCATCTGCCTTCAGCTCAGGGAATGATCTCCAGGCCCCGGGATCGAGCCCCATGTCGGGCTCCCAGCTCAGTAGGGCATCTGCTTCTCTCTCTCCCTTCCCCCTCCCCCTGCTTGTGCTCTCTCGGTCTCTGTCTCTCTCAAATGAATACATAAAATCTTAAAAAAAATGTCTGTTTTGTCTGAAATGAGTATTGCCATTCCAGCTTTCTTTTGACATCCATTTGCATGATAGATGTTCCTCTATCTCCTCACTTTTAATCTGTAGGTGCTTTTAGGTCTGAAATGAGTCTTGCGTAGGCAGCATAGAGATGGATCTTGTTTTTTTAAATCCATTATGTCACCCTATGTCTTGATTGGAGCATTTACTCCATTTACACTCAAAGTAATTATTGATAGATATGTGTTTATTGCCATTTTATTACTTGTTTTGTGGTTATTTCTGAAGATTTTCTCTGATCCTTTCTTGTCTCTCTCTTTCATGTTTTGCTGATTTTATTTAGTGATATATTTGGATTTCTTTCTGTTTATTCTTTGTATTTTTATTAGTGGTTTTTGATATATGGTTATCATTAGATTTGTATTTAAACTCTTCGGCATATAACAGTCTACATTAAATTGATGGTAGTTCAAGTTTGAACCCATTCTTTTTCCTCTCCTCTCCATGTTTTAGGTATATGATTATATTCTATATCCTTTTTTTGGTGTTCCTTGAGTTTTTACAGAAATACTCATTTCTATATTTAGTTGTGGAATCTGTTCTTCCAGTCTTCGGATCACTCTCTGGTTTGTTGACTTGGATGTGGAGGATATCTAGTTGAAAATGTGGGATGGGGTGAGCTCAGGATCCTCCTACTCTGCCATCTTCCCAAGAGGCCATTCTTTTTTTTTTATGTCACGTTAATCACCATACATTACATAATTAGTTTTTGATGTAGTGTTCCATGATTCATTGTTTGTGTATAACAGCCAGTGCTCCATGCAGAACGTGCCCTCTTTATTTTTTTTTTATTTTTATTTTTTAAAGATTTTATTTATTTATTTGAGACAGAGAGAATGAGAGACAGAGAGCATGAGAGGGAGGAGGGTCAGAGGGAGAAGCAGACTCCCTGCCGAGCAGGGAGCCCGATGCGGGACTCGATCCTGGGACTCCAGGATCATGACCTGAGCCGAAGGCAGTCGCTTAACCAACTGAGCCACCCAGGTGCCCGAACGTGCCCTCTTTAATACTCATCACCAGGCTAACCCATCCTCCCACCTCCCTCCCCTCTAGAACCCTCAGTTTGTTTTTCAGAGTCCATCGTCTCTCATGGTTCATCTCCCAATCCGATTTCCCCCCTTCATTCTTCCCCTCCTGCTATCTTCTTCTTCTTCTTTTTTTTTTTAACATATAATGTATTATTTGTTTCAGAGGTACAGATCTGTGATTCAACAGTCTTGCACAATTCACAGCACTCACCATAGCACATACACTCCCCAATGTCTATCACCCAGCCACCCCATCCCTCCCACCCCCCACCACTCCAGCAACCCTCAGTTTGTTTCCTGAGATTAAGAATTCCTCATATCAGTGAGGTCATATGATTCATGTCTTTCTCTGATTGACTTATTTTGCTCAGCATAACACCCTCCAGTTCTATCCACATTGTTGCAAATGGCAAGATTTCATTCCTTTTGATGGCTGCATAATATTCCATTATATCTATCTATCTATCTATATATCTATATATATATCACATCTTCTTTATCCATTCATCTGTTGATGGACATCTTGGCTCTTTCCACAGTTTGGCTATTGTGGACATTGCTGCTTTAAACATCAGGGTGCATGTACCCCTTCGGATCCCCACATTTGTATCTTTGGGGTAAATACCCAGTAGTGCAATTGCTGGGTCGTATGGTAGCTCTATTTTCAACTTTTTGAGGAACCTCCATACTGTTTTCCAGAGTGGCTGCACCAGCTTGCATACCCACCAACAGTGTAGGAGGGTTCCCCTTTCTCCGCATCCCCACCAACATCTGTCCTTTCCTGACTTGTTAATTTTAGCCATTCTGACTGGTGTGAGGTGATATCTCATTGAGGTTTTGATTTGGATTTCCCTGATGTCGAGTGATGTTGAGCACTTTTTCCTGTGTCTGTTGGCCATTTGGATGTCTTCTTTGGAAAAATGTCTGTTCATGTCTTCTGCCCATTTCTTGATTGGATCATTTGTTCTTTGAGTGTTGAGTTTAAGAAGTTCTTTATCGATTTTGGATACTAGCTCTTTATCTGATATGTCATTTGCAAATATCTTCTCCCATTCTGTCAGTTGTCTTTTGGTTTTGTTGACTGTTTCTTTTGCTGTGCAAAAGCTTTTTATCCAAGAGGCCATTCTTAAGGAGGCATTAGCCTAATGGCTAGGAGCATGATCCCTGGGGCCACATTACCTGGGTTCAAATCTCAGTTATACTATTCCCTAACTGTGTGACTTCAGGCAACTTACTTAACTTCTTTGTGCCTCAATGTCCTCATCTATGAGCTAGGGATAATAACTGCACTTACTTCATAGGGTTGTTTTGAGAATTTAATGGATTAATAAATTTTAAGTGAAACAAAAATTGCCTGGCATTTTGTTGACACTCAACAAATATTAGCTATATTATTATTGTTATTATCATTACTTACAGTAGGTAGAGAAACCAAGACAGAAAAAATTTCAAAGATGGGGCCAATAGATTTTTAGGGTGGAGGGAGAAGAAAATTCAGGGGGAATTTGCAGCCTGAAAACAACCTGTGAGGACTCATGTCTGGCACAATGACAATCATATTAGGTTGATGGGGCTGAGGTTGTTACTGTACTTCCATTCCCGCATCAAGACTGCCTGAGGAACAGGGAGGAACTGATTCATCAGGCAGATCCTCAGTGATGCCCTCTGGAGAAGGTTGGGAGGTCCCTCACCTTCCAGAATTTTTGCTGCCATCCTGTAGGCCCTCCTAGGGGGACCAAGGAATGCTTTTGCACATGTGAACTACTATGACCCTAAATCACACGGAATCTCATGTGACCTTCTTTATTTATACTTGAAGTTGATCTGGATGATTCATCTGTTCCTATGCATTATTTTCAGCCTATATTTAAATGAAGAACAAACATTTCACTCAGATGGATTCATGCTACTTTTATCCTCAGGAGCATTTTTGGGCTGAGCAACAAGTAAATTTTATAATCTATATAAAAGGGTAATGCTAAATAGTCTAAATTAGGTAATGCTAAGTAAACAGCTTCAGTACAGTCTCAATACAGAAATAATATGTAAGTTCCAAAATTTTTTTTTTAAAGATTTTATTTATTTATTTGACAGAGAGAGACACAGCGAGAGAGGGAACACAAGCAGAGGGAGTGGGAGAAGGAGAAGCAGGCTTCCCTGTGGAGCAGGGAGCCCGATGTGGGGCTCGATCCCAGGACCCTGGGATCATGACCTGAGCCGAAGGCAGACGCTTAACAACTGAGCCACCCAGGTGCCCCCCCCAAATTTTTTAATACTATGAATACATTTGAAATTCTAGTGTTTCCAAATTACCATTGATGATATCATTAAGGTGCAGAATTGCTTTCTCAGGTGTTTTGACTATTAAAAAGTGTTTAAGCTAGATTATAAGTTGGCAAATGTTATCATACACACTGTTAAAAATGTTTAATATTTTCAAATGTCACAGGAGAACCCAGAACTGTAATGTCAGGCATTGCACACTTTGGATATAATTTTGTAGTTCTTTGTAACATTTACCTTGCTAATCTTTTGTATTAATTTCCTTTTTTTAAAAAATTTTCTCTGGGTAAAACTTTAAAGTATCTTTTATCTTGTATAAAATCTATAGTTTGTCTTATTTTGTTTTGTATTTTTTTATGAATGAAGCAAAGCTAAGAAAGAGGAGAAAAGTAGGAAAATACCACTTGCTAACTGTTCATTCCTCTTTTTGTCCCTTGAAACCACACACATTTACACTCCTGTCCAACCCAAACTATTTTAGAGTGATAAGGAGAGAAAAAAAAAGAAAAGGAAAAAGAGAAGATAAGTCCTATCCTTCCCAAACTCTACTTTAACTTCTCCTCCCCATTTTATTTTTCATTTTTACTTAGCACCATCCTCTTCAATCTCATCCTGGATCTGCCTTCCTCCGAGATTCTATTTGACTTGTTCTGATGTTTGCTCCTTAATGTCATACTATTCTACCTCAAGATCCTAGAGCTAGCACCAGTGGCTTGCAGCTGGAAAAATTCCATCTCCTCTGGTCATTATGTAGGAAGTGTTCTATAATAAATAAGTAGGATTGCAAAAGGTTACTTCTGATACCCAGAATCTAAAGTACAGAATTCCTGTTCCCTTAGCCACTTGGTTTCTGTTCTAAATTCTTTCCAGGTTCTAAACAAGCAATTTATATATGTTCAGATAATACCTAGTATATATGGGAAGGGGATGATCAAGTAAAGAGTGTGCTGCTTCTTTTTTGAAGGCCTCAGTTTCTTTCTTTTTTTTAAAGATTTATTTATTTATTTGAGAGAGAGAGAGAGAGAGTTGGGGGGGGAGGGGCAGAGGGAGAGAGAGGATCTCAAGCAGACTCCCTGATGAGCACGTGGAGCCCAATGCAGGACTTGATGTGGGAAGACCCTGAGATCATGACCTGAGCTGAAATTGTGTCAGACGCTTTACCAGCTGAGCCACCCAAGCACCCTGAAGGCCTCCATTTATTTTCTATTTAGTAAAACACCTTCTTTGTTTGACTTCATTGCTTTTCTTTCTTTTTTTCTCTCTCTCCCTCTCTTCTTCCCTCCCTCCCTCCCCTCCTCCCTTCCTTCCTTCTTTCCTTCCTCCCTTATAATTGAAGTATAGTTGACACACAATGTTATATTAGTTTCAAGTATGAAACATAGTGATTCAACAACTTTATACATTATGCCATGCTCACCATGAGTGTAGCTACCATCTGTCACCGTACAATGCTATTATAATATCACTGACTATACTCCCTATGCTATACCTTTTATCCTCATAATTTGTTCATTGTGTAACTGGAAGCCTGTACCTCCTACTCTCCTTCACCCATTTTGCTCATCCCTCCACCCCCTGCCCCTCTGGCAACCATCAGTTTGTTCTCTGTATTTATGGGTCTGTTTCTGCTTTTTTGTTTGTTTTGTTTTTTAGATGCCAGGTATAATGAAATCATATGGCATTTATCTTTCTCTGTCTGACTTATTTCACTTAGCATAATACCCTCTAGGTCCATCCATGTTGTTGCAAATGGCAAGATACATTCTTTTTTATGGCTGAGTGATATTCCATTGTATATACATACCACTTTCTCTTTATCCATTTATCTATCAGTAGACACTTGGGTTGCTTCAATATCTTGGCTATTGTAAATAATGCTGCAGTAAACATAGGTGTGCATATATCTTTTTGAATTAGTGTTTTAATTTTATTTGGGTAAATACCCAGTGGTGGAATTATTAGATCATATTGTATTTTTATTTTAAATATTTTGATAAACCTCCATACTGTTTTCCATAGTGGTTGCACTGATTTACATTCCCACAAACAAGCCACGAGGGTTCCATTTTCTCCACATTCTTGCCAACACTTGTTATTTCTTGTGTTTTGATTTTAGCCATTTTGACAAGTATTAGGTGATATCTCATTGTGGTTTGATTTGCATTTCCCGATGATTAGTGATGCTGAGCATCTTTTCATGCGTCTGTTGGCCATCTGTATATCTTCTTCGGAAAAATGTTTATTCAGGTCCTCTGCCCACTTTTTAATTGGACTGTTTTTTTTTTATTTGAGTTGTATAAGTTCTTTATGTATTTTGGATATTAACCTCTTATTGGATATATCATTTGCAAATATCTTCTCCCATTCTGTAGGTTGCCGTTTAGTTTTGTTGATTGTTTCCTTTGCTGTGCAAAGGCTTTTTATTTTGATGTAGCTCCAATAGTTTCTTTTTACTTTTGTTTCCCTTGCCTCGGGAGACATCTAGAAAAATGAAATAGAAATTCTGTGTTTCAAAGACAAACTAAAAAGAAAATCATCAACAAAACAAAAAGAATTTCTATTTTGCTTTCCCTATTGTATATATGAATCAGATCACTGAAATTTCAATTGTACATAGGATCATGTCTGAAATAAATGTATTGGATTAAACCAGCTGATATATCTATTATGATTTATACTTCCACATACACGTTACTGTATTTTTAATTATCTTCTGAATGCTTAAGAAAGGTATGCAATAGAGTATATGGAAAATTTTAGTGAGTTTCTTTCTTTCTTTTTTTTTATTATTATGTTCAGTTAGCCACTGTAAAGTGGGTTTCTTACTAATTTTCATTTCTTATATTTATGTTCTCAAACTCCAACACAGGTTGTGTATGTTTTCTCAGGGAAAGTTTAAGAAAGGAACTTGAATATTTTGGGATACAGATTTAATTTCCTTAGTAAGTGCTATCCTTACAGACAGCTCAGAGTAGTGACTGTAATATAGATCTATAATATTTAAGCAATGAAAAAATTTTTTTCCAAATCTCTATATTGGTCATTTAAAAATTATTCTATTCTTTGGTACCTGTACACAGATTTTTCTTGGAAAATATTTTATTTACAATTTTTCTCACTTTTAAAATTCAAAATATGTTACATTTGCATAATTACTATATTAGGAGTCACAATTACCAGGTTAGAATTTGAGTACCACCACTGGTATTATCCATCTTGGGAATGTTAGTTAATTTTTCTGAACTTGAGCTTCATATTGTAAAGTGAGGATAATGATAGTACCTACCAACAATATTGTTATGAGGATTATATAATTCAGTATCTGTAAAAAGATTAGAATTGTGCCTGGAACACTGTAAGGGCTATAGAATTGTTTGCTTTGTTATTTTTTGATTATTTGGGAAAGATTAGGAGAAAAGGATATAAACTGCAAACCTGCAGAAGGAATTTTCTGCAAAGTGGTGTTAACAATAATCTCTCCTTGAAAAAGCGTATGAATTCTCACTGACCATGATTAGATTTAACTTTGATGTACAATGAATTAGAGAAAACTTTGTATTGATCAGTATGAGATGGTTAGAAGAATGCTTTATTTTCAAAACAACTGTTACATTGAATTCTGTTCCTTAATAAGACAAAGTATAGGAACAGTTATAATTCTTTGCTACTCTTATTAGTAGGATGAAATAAGCCAATAAGAGCTAAGCTCCTACTTCTGCTGCAGCAGAGGGATATTAATGGACTACTCTGGAAATGGCTTCAATGGGTCAGGACACAAATCATGAATGTGGTGGAGCAATAGAAGATGCTTAGCTTTGTCAGGGCTGGGACTGCTACAGTACACAGCACCAATGTGCTTGAGACCTAGCTTGCACTTGATCATTTCCTCTAGGAGAAACAGATGGGGGCCCAAGAAGAGTAACTCAGGGTCCAAAAGAGGGCATTAATATTATAAACATGTCTGGTCATCTCCATCCCAAGGAAGAATGCTCAGAGAGTTGTGATCATCTCTTATCTTGGAATCAGGGAGGGAAGAATAGAGGGGTGATATACCCCTCTTTTCTTTTAAAAATGTACTAAACCCAGTGTGCCTAGCTTGAAGGGTATTAAATGCATTGCACCATGCTTATGGGCTTAGGAAGAGTTAGATAGCCTAGTTTAGAAGTAATTTATTCAGGTATTTTAATTTTTTAAGCATATCCTAATGGGATACACATTGATCTCAAATGTGTATCCTCAAACCTACTCATTATTTTCCCCCAAAACTGTTTCCTTCATTCTTGTTTAATATTATCACAACCCATTTTTAAGATAATAAATCTCTGTAATTCTATTTAGCTTTACTTTTCTCCTCATTTTCTGTAGCAAATTCATTAATTTAAACTACTATGTGTCCGCCACTCTCTGGGAACTAGGGGATATATCAGTGAAAAGAAATCAACACAACAAAAAGAGAGTATCTGTCCTCATAGTGTTTATTTCTAGTGGGAGGAGACAAACTTACAAATAAATAATACATAACTTAATATAGTAGAATTTTTTGTTTTGTTATTATATTTCATTTTCTTATGTTATTATCATTTGTCTCAGATTATTATTGTCACGAATAATTCTTTAGAAGTAAGAGTAAAAAATCTGGATTCAAAAGTGAAAGAGTATTAAAAAATGAGTAGGATCATCAGAAAACATTGCAGTGGACTGAAAAGGACCACAGAAAAACAAAAATATGATTCTGTTATTCATAGAAAAAGTATCTTGAACCTTGGGAAATTTAATGAAACAAACATTTGTCAGAAGCCTACTACTTATGTACTTATTCATTCCACAAATATTTCTTGAGAATATCTTCGAAACTGGGACAAAATAATGAACAAGTAGATAAAGTCACTGCCCTTAAAGAATTTGCATTCTAGTGGAGATAGATAAACACCATCCCCTAACCACATACTCATTTCCTAACTATTCTATTTCCCAGCTCTCCAACCTGCCTCCCTGTACCCCCACACCCACCTCAAAAAAAAAAAAAAATCTTTTCTACCTGTGCTCTAGTTTGGGGCCCTTTTCAACCATGAATTCTTGTGTCATAATTGGTTCCAATTCCATCATCCCCATTGCCATAGTTATCTTTCTAAAACATATTAATAGTTGCATTCCTCTGCTTCTATATCTTTTGATTCTGTATTATCTGCTTTATGATTTCATTCACATTCTGGCCCCCATCTATTTTCCAACCCTCTTTTTTGCCTTAAAACCTGTGCAACATCTTTCAGCTGCCGCCACTGCAGGTTTCAGCCAAATGACTGCTCATACTTCAGAGAGAAAATAGAAACAATTACATAGAAGGGCTTTCATCTTCATATTGCCATGCTGTAACCCTATTTTCATAAGACAATATGTATCATATTCTTTAATTCCTTTAAAGCCTATCAATAGCCAATATTACCTCTTGTGCTTCAGATCACAACTTCTCTCAATTTTTCAAGACCTTTTCATTTGAGGTAATTATATCACAAGTTTCTTCCTTTCTGTTGGATTATTTCCACCTTTATTTGATAAGCTTTTATGTCAATTAAAAGAAAAACTATTCCTTGATTGCATATTCCCCTAAAGTTTTACTCCATTTCTCCTAAGATTGTTGTCTTAACTTGCTCTCCATTTTTCACTTACTATTTACTAATCAACCCACTCCAGTTTGGCTTCCATCTCTTCCACTTCATGGAAACATCCCCCTCCCTCCCTTTTCCTTCCTTCCTTCCTTTTTATGTTTTTTCCAAGGACAGCAATAAATCCACCGAACCCTTCTGTACTCATCTTGCTCTACCACTCAGTGGCATTCAATACAATTCACCACTCGTCCTTCAAACTTGATTCTGTAGGCTAGTTCCTCTTTTTTAGTTTTCTTGTGCTGGTCCTTTTTCTCTGCCTGAAATCATCATTATCCACATCTTCTAGCTAGGTGATTTCATTTAGTCACAGTGATTAAATGTTAATAACCTTGAAAATATATTTCTTTCTATCCCCACTCTGAGCTCCAGATTTATATATTCAGCTAGTTACTGTGCGTGTTTATTTGAATGCTTAATAGGCATCTCAAACTTAAAATTTTCAAACCAGAACTCTTGATGGTTCCCCACTCCTCACCTCTTCATCAACAGTCTTTCCCATCCCAATAAGTAATACTAGTATCCACTCGGGGCACCTGGGTGGCTCAGTCGTTAAGTGTCTGCCTTCGGCTCAGGTCATGATCCCAGGGTCCCTGCTCGGCGGGAAGCCTGCTTCTCCCTCTCCCCTCCCCCGCTTGTGTTCCCTCTCTCACTATGTCTCTCTCTGTCAAATAAATAAATAAAATCTTTTAAAAAAAATACTAGTATCCACTCAATTATGCAAGCCCTAAACCTAGATATCATCCATAATTTCTCCATTTTTTCTCCTCTCCTCAGAATCCATAAGTGTGTTCAAAGTATATTTTAAATGGGTCTATTTCTTCCCATCTTTACTACCACTTTAGTGTAAGCCACAACAATATCTTGTAGCTTCTTAACTACTATTTCTGCTTCTTCTCTTGGCTCATACCCACATCGTAGTCAGAGTAACTTTTATTAATCTATATATCAGATCATGTCACTCCCTTGCTTAAAGTCCTTCAGTGCTTACAGTAAAATTGAGGATCTTTATCACAAGGTTCTGAATGATTTGGTCTCTGAATATCTCTTTGAGATCATAGAAGTCTTCTTTACCCTTTATTCAAAATAGCACATTAGTCTTGTGGGAAATTCTATGACTAACATTTGCTAAGGCCAAATACATTTAAGATGTTTTTGTACATTACATTGCCTTTTTAGAATTCTTTTGCACAGGAGCACATTAATGTTTCATTCCTTCATATATTTATTCATTCAGCTAGTATTTATTGAACATATGCTATGTGCCAAGAATTATTCTAAGTGCTTGAGTTATATCAAAAAGTAAAGCAGATACAGTTCTTGAACTTCTGAAGTTTACATTCTAGTCTACATTCTGAAGTTTAAACTCTATCTAGTTTACAGATTCTATCTAGTTTAAAGATAGAGATAAATAATAAACATAAGCCTAATAAAAAGTAAATTATATAGTATAAGGAAGGCCGTATGTACTATAGGAAAAGGGACTGCAGGGTAAGGGGGATTGAGAGTGCTGTGGAGGTAAGGGGTGCTCTGAGAATTGTACTATAAAGAAACCAGCTTATTTGATCATAGAACACATAGATCAATCTTTCAAAGAACACACTTTAGCAAAGTATTTTCTACCTACTCTCTGTCTTTCCCTCCACCTGCAAAGCACACACATTTTATACAGTAGAAACCTGAGTTCCAGAGAAGCTCTCTAATTTTCTCTGAGTCACAAATCCTTCCTAGAATTTTAAGATATGCTCTCTGCCTTACAAAGTTGATTATGAAGATTATGATAATAAAACAATAAGTTGCATACCTAATAATATTTGATTCTTGAAGCAGCTTATTTATATGAAAAAATGACTTCCAGTAATAGGAAATGAAACAAAAAAAAATGGTTAGAAAAAAAAGGAAACCATGAAAATTTTCTTTTCATGGATTTCGTGTATGTAATTATACCAATGAAAAAGAATAATAAGTAACTAAAATAAATATTACAGTATACAAATGAAAAAAATAATGGACTGATGTTTTTAAATTACATTAATGTGTTCTTTACAAAAGAAAACTTGGTGGTCTGTCGTATACACTGATTGTTATGGACTGAATATTTATGTTACCTCTCTCTCCCAAATTCATATGTTGAAATCCTAACCACCAGTGTGGTTATATTTGGAATATGGAAGCAATTAAGATTAAATGAAGTCATAAGGTGGGGCCCTGATCTGATAGGATTAGTGTTTTTTTTTTTTTTAAAGATTTTATTTATTTATTTGAGAGAGAGAGAATGAGAGACAGAGAGCATGAGAGGGAGGAGGGTCAGAGGGAGAAGCAGACTCCCTGCCAAGCAGGGAGCCCGATGCGGGACTCGATCCTGGGACTCCAGGATCATGACCTGAGCCGAAGGCAGTCGCTTAACCAACTGAGCCACCCAGGCGCCCAGGATTAGTGTTCTTACAAGAAGAGATGTTGGAGAGCTTACGTTCTCTCCTTTTCTGTGCACACACGGAGAAAGGCCTTGTGAGGACAGTTAGAAGGTAGCCATCTGCAAGCCGGGAAGAGAATCCAAAAACTGAATCAGCCAGACCCTTGATTTCTCTCCACTTTCCAAAACTGTGAGAAAATAAATTTCTGTTGCTTAAGTCATCCCATCTGTGGTATTTTGTTATGGCAGTCTGAGCAGCCTGAGCAGACTGACACACCAATATATTGGTCTGTTACAGTAATGAATACATAACTTTACAGTTTTTGTTATTAAAACTTAATTTTGACAAATTTGTTAATTGCTTTGTCAAACTTTATTTTCTTTATGTAGTCTTATAGACTGTGATACCAGATTCGTCAGTCTATCTTTGCTCACATTAACAGAACACTTTTTATTCATTTTAATTTAAAATTTTGTCACACAAAGGGATAAATATAAAACTAGAAAAAATCATAAATATGTTTGGAAAAGATTCATAAAAAAACCCATTGTGCTATAGGTTTCAGAATTTTCAAACACAGAAGGAAACTTCAAGTAATCCCATGGAGTGACAGAGCTGAAGTAAATCCCATGCTTCTTCTTCATCCTTTCCATCACTGGGATGTCATCATTTTTATCTAATCTGTTTCACTCAGGAATATATAGCTCCACAGTGGTTGGAAAGAGCACCCAAAGAGAGCTTGAATGATTCAAACACATTATGAATTTACTGTCAAAATGAGAGTGGGTAGCTGTGTTCACATATATCAGGGGCTAACTGGATGACTGGGGATTCTTCAAATTTACTTTTATGTAGAATTTGCATTATTGTATTCTGCATAAAAGGTAATTCGAAGAATCCCCAGTGGGTAATTATTTAGAACTTAGACCAACAGAAGTTTTCTGAGGAAAGGAGTGATTATCACTGACATTGTTTAGAATTACTGGCATACTGTGATAATAAGCAGATTAATTTTAAATCTGTTTTATTACTGCTTTTTTTAAACATCTAGTGTTACTAATGAGAAATTCAGTGCCAATATGATTTTAATTATTTAGGTGATTCTTTAAACTTCCTTTCTGAAATTTTAAATTAATTCTTCATCCATGATGTTCAGGTATTTTATTATAAAATTTCTAGGGTTGGATTTCTTACTATTCATCTTGAGTATAGCTCTGAAAGTCTTTTCAGGATGAAAATTTATTTTTTTTGCCAGCTGTATGAATTTTGCTCTACATGTAATATTTTTCCCTTTTCCATTATGTCTGCTGCTCATTCTAGAATTCATTTTAGATATATGTTGCATCTTGTTGATGTATTCTCCATGTCCCTTACCATTTTTCTCATACCTTATAAATGTATTAATTTTAATTACTCTAAATGTATTATTTGTTTCATGATTAATTTTACATGTAATATATATTTTTTTAAAGTGTAGAGCATATTTCTCACTGTGGGATTTTTTTCCTCACAAAGTTGGTGATTTTCAGATGGGTGTTTCATATCTGAGAAAGCTCATTCACCACAATCTCTACTGCTGCCTGGTTCCCATGATCCTCAAGGAGGTAGAGGTATGCCATCCAGCATGGTGTCCTGTGGATATGGGGACATCTGCTCTTTCTGGGAGTCAGTTACTGCAGGTCTGGTACTACCCTGATGTCTGTTTTGGGCATTAATATTTTCTGCTTTAGTTTCTAAATACTTGTGTTTTATATGCCATACATACATGTAAGGTTGCTTTTAAATTCTTTGGAGGCAAGGCACTTCCTTACTCTATTGCCTTGCTCTTGTAAAGTCCCTGATAATAATAGTAGATAACCTTTGTTGAGTACATTAGAGTTAATGCATATTTAATCATTGTGATGAATAGGTCAACTTAATAAAGTGGGAATACCCAAAATGCCTTTTCCTACTTGTTTTATGGTCATTTCTGTCCAACATTTTCTTTCTGGTCTAGAGGACTTGAGGCTGACTGTTCAAATCTTTTAAAACTCTTAGCTCAACAAATCAAGTTGGGATTGCACATGATAGAGGGGAAGAATGCATGGGGAAAAGGGAAGTGTTCCTGGCTTATTTCGCCGTATATCTAATCATGAAGTTTTATAGCTCATTTCACTCTCTTCATAATGATTCCCCTCACTGTTGGTTGATAACATCAAAATATATAATACTGGTAAAAATAGTCATATTGTTTTCCTATAGTCTGTAAGTTACTATTATGATAGTACACTTACAATGCACTTTTTGTTGCATTAGTCATTTAGGAAAATTTGCCTGCTGTGAATAGAATAAAAAGAATTATTTTACTTTTATTTATTTTAAATTTTTTATTTTATAAATTTTGAAAAAAGATTTATTTATTTATTGAGAGAGAGAGGGTGGGGAGAAGAGGCAGAAGGAGAGGGAGAGAGAGAATCCCAGGCAGACTCATGGAGCTCAATGTGAGGATTGATCCCCAAATCCTGAGATCAGGACTGAGCCGAAATCAAGAGTCAGATGCTTAACCAAGCCGCTAAGGCATCCCGAGAATTATTTTTCTTTTATACAGATACTAAAGGGAAGTTGCTTTAATTTTTCCTTTTTCAACGTTATTTTTATTATGAAAATAAAAGATATTTAAACCCTTTCCTTTATTTTCTGTTATTTTATTTATTAAATACATAACTTTAGTAGACATTGGGTAATTCAGTTGTTCTCCATATCATTTTACTCAAAGAAACCCTGCCCGTGAGTATGCAAGGACAGCAATATCAGCCCCTATTTTTCTAGCTTAACTTGTTTACTCTACTTAGCCTCCTCTATCCTACAGGGCCCCATCTGTGGTTTTAACAATATTGATGATTAATTCTATAAAGGGTGGTTTAAACTGCAAAGCAGAACCTGAACTGAGTCAGAGAGTGGCCGTATGCTCTGAGACGTCTCTACAACATAGGAATGTTTTCCAGAGACCATTTCTATTATCTGCTGAAAGATAGTCTAGAAGGTCCTGTTCTAAGTGCTTCTGGAGGGCTATGGTAATAAGTTAGATGGTTGTAAACTTGCAATAAAAATGAACCAGGTTAGGCCCTCATAGTGACTGCATGTTAGATATCAGGAAAGAGGGGTATTTCTCACAAAGAGAAGACCATTCTGCCTTCTGAATAATTTGTTAAATTTTTCTTTCTTCTTTTTTTTTTAAAGATTTTATTTATTTGACAAAGAGAGAGACAGTGAGAGAGGGAACACAAGCAGGAGGAGTGGGAGGGAGAGAAGCAGGCTTCCCGTGAGCAGGGAGCCCGATGCAGGGCTTAATTCCAGGACCCTGAGATCATGACCTGAGCTGAAGGCAGATGCTTAAAGACTGAGCCACCCAGGCTCCCCATTTGTTAAATTTTTTATTTGGAATTTCTTTTCTTCTTAATTTTTGTTGTTACCGTATCACTATGCCTGTCAATATTGAGTATTTGCAATGGTGTCTTAGCAATATAGAACAGCACCAGATTTGAGATTATTTCCACCATTTATGAATCATGTGACATGGGAAATAGCTTATTTTTGGAAATTTCAGTTTCTTCATTTGTAAAATTGTCCTTCCCAGGATGGTTATGGAAAGTAAACAAGACAATCTGTGTGAAAGGATCTGGCACAAAGCATCAAATCAGTGTGGAATCAGAAAGGCAATGTTTGGCTGTAAGAATTCCCTAAGTCTTTAGAACATCTATATTTATAGCTGCCTGATGTATTATTCTTGAATTATTTGGTGTTTAAAAGTCACAGATAAAAACTTAAATATGTTTGATAAAAGAAGGATTAGCATGTATATTTTAAACCTTAAATAACAACTTTAATTAGCTAAAACAAGGTAATTACATTTCAGGTGTTTCTGAAACTAATATGGACAAAGTTATTTAGTGTTAAATTTATTGAAGACATTTAGAGATAATTTGTCTCAGTGACTGTTTTTATTGCTAATGAATTATTTGTGAAAAATAGGAGGAAAAGAGGCTTGATTTGATTATACAGGATAATTAAAAACAAGATAGAGTATCAGTATCACTGATTATGTTCTCAATTCTCCTCCAACTAACTGTCTCTTATATGACAGCACCTTAATTTTACTTTTGGCTTTATTTATGCTCTATTGTCATAGATTATTAGTCATGAAAATAAATATTACTATAAACCCCCATGAACCATTAATATAATCTTCATATTGCTTTAGTTTAAAATAATTACAAAATTATAATAGTCACTGCTTATTTATAAATTTTATTTAAAAAATATTTTTAATTCAAGGGGATTAAGAAGTGATTTTATTAGTTTCATGTTAGGAAATACGAAAAAATTTGCCAAGATTCTTGAACTTCTATCATTTTATAAGGCAATTTACCTGTTGTGCCTTTTAGGCATTTCCCAACTCCAGTCCCACTGCCACTGTCATTGATTGGTCTTCTCATTGGTCCTTTACCTTTACTATTTAAATTGTAACTTTATTATTTTCTAATCATGCAATCTTTTCTGCTCCACAGTGTAATAAGTCATTTCAAAAAGTGAGATCATACTGATTTTTCCTTTAATACCATTTTATGGTTTCTAATACCTAGAAGAAAAAGTTTAAATTATCTAGCATTGTGTTGAAAAAAACCCTTTAGCAATGTTCCCAACTTTCACTGCTGATGTGCCCCCAGCACCCAGTGCCTAGTGCACTTAAGATGCTCAATTCATTTTTGATGAATAAACAAACGAACCTCCCATTTTAAGCTTCTTCTACCTCCCTACCTTTTGCCCCATTCCCACACTCAAATCTTGCTTTGCTTTGCCCATGTTATGCTCTTTCCTTCCTCTGTGCCAACTGCATTTGAGCCTGCAGAAAATGCTTAAAGAAAATGGAATAGAGAGGTTTTGTCTGTGAGACTCATAAGAATGAATTCAGGCTATAATCAAGTGCAGGAAGATGGTTGGCATAGTTACATATTACAAAACAAGGGACTTACATAGGCACTGATGAAAGTATCAGAGTGTTTATCACTAGAGCTTTATTTTAATCCTGTCCTTATTGTTGATTAATTTTATGGCCCTGGAAGAGCAAACTCAGTAATTGCAATAATACTGCATTGTAATGATGAAATGAAATTATTTCTCTCATAGGAGAAATCCCATAACGTTTTGGAGGAAATTATTTGGGAGAAGTGGAATGGAAAGCTATGGAATAGTTCTTTTAAATTTAATTTTTCTTTTTTTAAAAAGATTTTATTTATTTTAGAGAGGGGAAGGGGCAAAGGGAGAGGGAGAGAATCTAAAGCAGACTCTGCACTGAGCACTGAGCCCGATGTGGGGCTCGATCTCACGACCTTGAGATCATGACCTGAGCCAAAATCAAAAGTTGGATGCTTAACCGACTGAGCCACCCAGTCGCCCCTATGGAATAGTTTTGAGAAAGAAGAAAGTTTTGAGAAAGAGCTGTAAGAACTGAGTGATACCCTTTTACTTTCTAGAATGAGCTAATCACAGGGGAAGGCATGGCTGGATCCTGAAATGCAGGAAGGAATCTTTAAAAGTGGAAATGAAAAGGGGATACAATAACAAACTGGAGAAGAAGGAATGATTAAGAGCATCTGGAACAGGATACCTACTCAGGGCAGTCAACTATATGTATGGCATTTTGAGAGCCTTGTTTTATTTTCATGTACAGTATATAGTCATAGGGTCAAAGTAATTAAATACAATAAAAGTAAAGGAGAGGTGAAAATATAGTAATCTCCCCCTTATCCACTGTCTTGCTTTTGTGATTTCATCTACTTTGGTCAACCGCTGTCTGGAAGTGGATGCTTTCTTAATGTGTTGTAGCCCAACAATATGTCACAACGTCCATGTCATTCACCTCACTTCATCTCATCACTTTGGTGTCTTATCTCACACCATCACAAGAAGGGTGAGTACAGTACAATAAGGTATTTTGAGGGAGACCACATTCACATAGCTTTTTGTTACAGTATATTTATTACAATATATTGTTATAATTGTTCCATTTTATTGTTAGTTATTGTACTCTCTTATTGTGCCTAACTTATAAGTTAAACTTTATCATAAGTATTTATGTATAGGAAAAAATACAGTGTATACAGTGTTTAGTATTCTCCATGATTTCAGGCATCCACTGGGGGTCTTGGAACATATACCCTGTGGATAAGGGGGCAGATTATTGTAATGATTCCAATGGGTATTTTGGAATAATATATTTATGTTTAATGAATGAATTCCTCTTGGAAGATAGTTTTGGAAATGTTTGTTTTCTTTTTAGTTAGAAAAGGACAAGACCATAAAATAAGTTATAATTTGAAGAAGACAAAATAAGGAATACAGAATACACCCATATGTCCATAGTGCAAAACAAATAATAAAAAAAACAAAATCCCAAACCAAAAAGCAAAACAACTCTCATGCAGGAAGGAGCAATACAAATCAAACAAAAGAAAAGTAACAAATTTTATGATTGGAACTTGAAAAGAACATTGTGGGACAAAATGGACAAAGACATATTGGTTATGACTGGTTATGAAGTTGCAATGACACACCAAAATCTTCATATAGAAGAAGAGGACATTCAAGAATGTGACATATTAAGGGCTTGGATTACCACTTTATTAATGAATATTAATAAAAGGTAAAAACCAGGTGCATACAATACTTAAGAGAAAAACCAAGGTCTACTTATCTAAAGAATTTAGAGAAAGCTTAGTCAAAACATGTGGCAGAGGGATGGCTCAGCAACATTCTCCTGGGCAGAGGGAGGCACAGGATCCCTGGTCCCAAACCTCACCGAGAAATGCATCATTGCACACGGTAAGGTCTGACGGGAATCTCGTCTGGAAGCATAACTGTCTCTCAATCCACATGATAGAGCAGTCTCGCGTGTGTAACCTAGTCTGATACTTGCTAGAGACCACCACATGGCACAGCTTAATGATCTTGGAGTGTACACAACATAGTGTAATTACAGGGTAGAATATATTCAGGAATCAAGAATATCCTCATTTATGATAGATTTTCTGTGCTGGTAGATCCTGGTTCCAAGTACATTTCTGAACTCCATGCTGCAGTATCAGATCCATTCCACAATAAGTACCTGGGAAACCAGTGAAAAGATCTCTGACCAGCTACAAGCTCTTCTGCAATGCCTCAGGGGAAGATGGTTTTATTTATTTATTTATTTTAATTTTATTTTATTATGTTATGTTAATCACCATACATTACATCATTAGTTTTTGATGTAGTGTTCCATGATTCGTTGTTTGCATATAACACCCAGTGCTCCATTCAATACATGCCCTCTTTAATATCCATCACCAGGTTAACCCATCCCCCCCCTCCCCTCTAGAACCCTCAGTTTGTTTCTCAAAGTCCATCGTCTCTCATGGTTCATCTCCCCCTCTGATTTCCCCCCCCTTCATTTTTCCCTTCCTGTTATCTTCTTTTTTTTAACATATAATGTATTATTTGTTTCAGAGGTACAGGTCTGTGATTCAACAGTCTTAAACAATTCACAGCACTCCCCATAGCACATACCCTCCCCAATGTCTATCACCCAGGAAGATGGTTTTAAAAATGAACTTGAATGAGCACTGGGTGTTGTATATAACTGATGAATCACTGAATTCTACTTCAGAAACCAATATTGCACTACATGTTAACTAACAAAATTTAAATTACAAAATTGATGAAGAAATCCAAAACTAAAAATAATACACAAACAAACAAACTTGAAGAAATGGGAAGGATTGTGGCTTTAGCAGTAACAATTTTAGAAGGCACATACATAGCACTTAACTATGAGCCTGGCACTGTTTGGTGTGCTTAGTAAGTGTTAATTTGCTTACTGATGCTATACCTTGTTCCATTACTAACCCCATTTTTCAAATGGAGAACTGGAATACAGAGAGGATGACTGAATGAAATCAAGGTCACTCAGCTAGTGAGTGATGGGCCATGGCTTGAATTAAGGAAGATTGGCACCAGAGACTGTCCCTGACCATTTTGCTGAGCCACCTTGGTATGGCAACTAACCACTCAGTCCTTTATTTTTTGTGTCCTTTATTCTTTTTTACATTTAAAGAGACCAAGAGATGGAGAGGTTAAATCTAAAGTCACATAATAAATTAGGTAATTGGAATTTTTTTGAACCCAGTGTTGTCAGATTTTGTTGACAATGACATATCTTGTTCTGATATTGAACAGTACAACCTACTGCAGGATTTTTCTGCAGGTTGGCTTATTCTGGGATGGTCAAAGAAAAGGACACAATGAGCTTTCTTGTTTGTGACCCAGTTAAAGGCACAGACCCACATTTTCCTAAACTTGAATCCTTTTGAGGAGAAAGTTTCATTTTCAGAGAAATAATAAATTATTACATACATGATGTATCAATTTTATATTTATAAAATTAAACATAAGATAATATATGAATGAGTGCTTATTTTAAAAGTGCCAATAATTTACATATAAAGAGTACATAAGCTAAGTGTTTCCTATTTCTTCACTCCATTATTGTTATATAACCTTAAAAATAATACATCTTTTGAGGTAAATACATCCAAAATCTACTTAACAGTTTCTTATGTCTGAATATTATTCTGTTACAATGTACATTACATTTGTTTACTGTTCTCTAATTTTTCTTAAATTGTCAAATTTTAAAAATTTTATTATGTTATGTTAATCACCATACATCATTAGTTTTTTTAATTCTGTTATGTTAATCACCATACAGTACATCATTAGATTCTTTTTTATTATGTTATGTTAATCACCATATATCACATCATTTGTTTTTGATGTAGTGTTCCATGATTCATTGCATGTAACACCCAGTGCTCCATGCAGTACGTGCCCTCTTTAATACCCATCACCAGGCTAAACCATCCCCAACCCACCTCCCCTCTAGAACCCTCAGTTTGTTTCTCAGAGTCCATAGTCTCTCATGGTTCATCTCCCCCTCTGATTTCCCCCCTTTCATTCTTCCCTTCCTGCTATCTTCTTCTTTTTTTTTTAACATATAATGTATTATTTGTTTCAGAGGTACAGGTCTGTGATTCAACAGTCTTACACAATTCACAGCGTTCACCATAGCGCATACCTTCCCCAATATCTATCACCCAGCCACCCCATCCCCCCCAGCCCCCCACCACTCCAGCAACCCTCAGTTTGTTTCCTGAGATTAAGAATTCCTCATATCAGTGAGGTCATATGATACATGTCTTTCTCTGATTGACTTATTTCACTCAGCATAATACCCTCCAGTTCCATCCACATCGTTGCAAATGGCAAGATTTCATTCCTTTTGATGGCTGCATTATATTCCATTGTATATATATACCACTTCTTCTTTATCCATTCATCTGTCGATGGACATCTTGGCTCTTTCCACAGTTTGGCTATTGTGGACATTGCTGCTATAAAGATTGGGGTACACGTACCCCTTCGGATCCCTACATTTGTATCTTTGGGGTAAATACCCAGTAGTGCAATTGCTGGGTCGTATGGTAGCTCTATTTTCAACTTTTTGAGGAACCTCCATACTGTTTTCCAGAGTGGCTGCACTAGCTTGCATTCCCACCAACAGTGTAGGAGGGTTCCCCTTTCTCCACATCCCCTCCAACATCTGTGGTTTCCTGACTTGGTAATTTTAGCCATTCTGACTGGTGTGAGGTGGTATCTCATTGAGGTTTTGATTTGGATTTCCCTGATGCCGAGTGATGTTGAGCACTTTTTCCTGGATGGCCATTTGGATGTCTTCTTTGGAAAAATGTCTGTTCATGTCTTCTGCCCCTTTCTTGATTGGATTCTTTGTTCTTTGGGTGTTGAGTTTAAGAAGTTCTTTATGGATTTTTGGATACTAGTCCTTTATCTGATATGTCATTTGCAAATATCTTCTCCCATTCTGTCAGTTGTCTTTTGGTTTTGTTGACTGTTTCTTTTGCTGTGCAGAAGCTTTTTATCTTGATGAAGTCCCAATAGTTCATTTTTGCCCTTGCTTCCCTTGCCTTTGGTGATGTTTCTAGAAAGAAGTTGCTGCAGCTGAGGTCAAAGAGGTTGCTGCTTGTGTTCTCCTTTAGGATTTTGATGGACTCCTGTTTCACATTTAAGTCTTTCAACCATTTTGAGTCTATTTTGTGTGTGGTATAAGGAAACGGTCCAGTTTCCATTCTTCTGAGTGTGACTGTCCAATTTTCCCAACACCATTTGTTGAAGAGGCTTTTTTCCACTGGACATTCTTTCCTGCTTTGTCGAAGATTAGTTGACCATAGAGTTGAGGGTCCATTTCTGGGCTCTCTATTCTGTTCCATTGATCTATGTGTCTGCTTTTGTGCCAGTACCATACTGTCTTGATGATGACAGCTTTGTAATAGAGCTTGAAGTCCGGAATTGTGATGCCACCAGCTTTGCTCTTCTTTTTCAACATTCCTCTGGCTATTCGGGGTCTTTTTTGGTTCCATACAAATTTTAGGATTATTTGTTCCATTTCTTTGAAAAAAGTGGATGGTATTTTGATAGGGATTGCATTGAATGTGTAGATTGCTCTAGGTAGCATTGACATCTTCACAATATTTGTTCTTCCAATCCATGAGCATGGAACGTTTTTCCATTTCTTTGTATCTTCCTCAATTTCTTTCATGAGTATTTTATAGTTTTCTGAATACAGATCCTTTGCCTCTTTGGTTAGATTTATTCCTAGATATCTTATGGTTTTGGGTGCAATTGTAAATGGGAGTGACTCCTTAATTTCTCTTTCTTCTGTTTTGTTGTTGGTATATAGGAATGCCACTGATTTCTGTGCATTGATTTTATATCCTGCCACTTTACTGAATTCCTGTATGAGTTCTATAGCAGTTTTGGGGTGGAGTCTTTTGGGTTTTCCACATAAAGTATCATATCATATGCAAAGAGTGAGAGTTTCACTTCTTCTTTGCCAATTCAGATGCCTTTTATTTCTTTTTTGTCTGATTGCTGTGGCCAGGACTTCTAATACTATGTTGAATAGCAGTGGTGATAGTGGACGTCCCTGCCATGTTCCTGACCTTAGGGGGAAAGCTCTCAGTTTTTCCCCATTGACAATGATATTTGCTGTGGGTTTTTCATAGATGGCTTTTATGATATTGAGGTGTGTACCCTCTATTCCTATACTCTGAAGAGTTTTGATCAAGAAAGGATATTGTACTTTGTCAAATGCTTTTTCTGCATCTACTGAGAGGATCATATGGTCTTGTTCTTTCTTTTATTTATGTATTGTATCACATTGATTGATTTGCGGATGTTGAACCAAACTTGTAGCCTGGGGATAAATCCCACTTGGTCGTGGTGAATAATCCTTTTAATGTACTGTTGGATCCTATTGGCTAGTATTTTGGTGAGAATTTTTGCATCCATGTTCATCAGGGATATTGGTCTGTAATTCTCCTTTTTGATGGGGTCTTTGTCTGGTTTTGGGATCAAGGTAATGCTGGCCTCATAGAATGAGTTTGGAAGTTTTCCTTCCGTTTCTATTTTTTGGAACAGTTTCAGAAGAATAGGTATTAATTCTTCTTGAAATGTTTGGTAGAATTCCCCTGGGAAGCCAAGCTTTTGTTTATTGGGAAATTTTTGATTACTGCTTCAATTTCCTTAGTGATTCTGGGTCTGCTCAGGTTTTCTATTTCTTCTTGGTTCAGTTTTGGTAGTTGATACATCTCTAGGAATGCATCCATTTCTTCCAGATTATCTAATTTGCTGGCATATAGTTGCTCATAATATGTTCTTATAATTGTTTGTTTTTCTTTGGTATTGGTTGTGATCTCTCTTCTGTCATTCATGATTTTATTTATCAGGGTCATTTCTCTTTTCTTTTGATAAGTCTGGCCAGGGGTTTATCAATCTGTTAATTCTTTCAAAGAACCAGCTCTTAGTTTCATTGATCTGTTCTACTGTTCTTTTGGTTTCTATTTCATTGTTTTCTGCTCTGATCTTTATTATTTCTCTTCTCCTGCTGGGTTTAGGCTTTATTTGCTGTTCTTTCTCCAGCTCCTTTAGGTGTAGGGTTAGGTTGTGTATTTGAGACCTTTCTTGTTTCTTGAGAAAGGCTTGTATTGGTATATATTTTCCTCTTAGGACGTCCTTTGCTTCATCCCAAAGATTTTGAACAGTCGTGTTTTCATTTTCATTTGTTTCCATGAATTTTTTAATTCTTCTTTAATTTCCTGGTTGACCCATTCATTCTTTAGTAGGATGCTCTTTAACCTCCATGTCTTTGAGTTCTTTCCGACTTTCCTCTTGTGATTGAGTTCTAGTTTCAAAGCACTGTGATCCAAAAATAGGCAGGGAATGATCCCAATCTTTTGGTACTGGTTGAAACCTGATTTGTGACCTAGGATGTGATCTATTCTGGAGAATGTTCCATGGGCACTAGAGAAGAATGTGTATTCTGTTGCTTTGGGATGGAATGTTCTGAATATATCTGTGAAGTCCATTTGCTCCAGTGTGTCATTTAAAGTCTTTATTTCCTTGTGATCTTTTGCTTAGATGATCTGTCCGTTTGAGTGAAGGGCGTGTTAAAGTCCCCTACTATTATTGTATTGTTGTCAATGTTCAGGATTTTCTCTTTGTTTCTGAGACTCATAAGTTTTACTATTAGATGTTGGGGTGTTACCTATTTTTATTGATTTTGAGGGGGGGTTCTCTGTGCCTCCTGGATTTTGATGCCTGTTTCCTTCCCCAAATTAGGGAAGTTCTCTGCTATAATTTGCTCCAATATACCTTCTGCCCCTCTCTCTCTTTCTTCTTCTTCTGGGATCCCAATTATTCTAATATTATTTCATCTTATGGTATCACTTATCTCTCAAATTCTGCCCTTGTGATCCAATAGTTGTTTATCTCTCTTTTTCTCAGCTTCTTTATTCTCCACCATTTGGTCTTCTATATCACTAATTTGCTCTTCTGCCTCATTTATCCTACCAGTTAGAGCCTCCATTTTTGATTGCACCTCATTAATAGCCTTTTTGATTTCGACTTGGTTAGATTTTAGTTGTTTTATTTCTCCAGAAAGGGTTTCTCTAGTATCTTCCATGCTTTTTTCAAGCCCAGTTAGTATCTTTATAATCATCATTCTGAACTCTAGTTCTGACATCTTACTAATGTCTGTATTGGTTAGGTCCCTGGTAGTCAGTACTGCCTCTTGTTCTTTTTCTGAGGTGAGTTTTTCCATCTTTTCATTTTGTCCAGAGGAGAACAGATGAATGAGAGAACAAAATGCTAACAGGGTAACAACAACCCCAGAAAAATATACACTAAACAAATCAGAAGAGATCCGAAACTGGGGAAAAGAAAGGGAACAAAAGAAAAATGAAAAAAAAAAAGAAAAAGAAAAAAAGAATATGATCAAAAAGGATTAGGCCGGTGAATAGATCAGTGTCACATACAGATTTTGGGCGTATTTTGGTCTGTTAGAAGATACTGCATCCCACAATTTTAAAGAAAGAAAAACTTATGTATGTACAAAAATAAGGGTAAATATGATGAAGGGATGTAATATGACTGTAGAGATGAAAATTATAAAAGATTTTATAAAATGAATTGATAAGAATTTGGTTGAAAAAAGAAAGAAGAGAAATTAAAAAAAAAAAGGGACAGAATGTGGTCAGGCAGGAAACCAGAACAATGCCATACACTAGAAATTTAGGATATATTTTGGTCTGTTAGAAGAAACTGTATCCCAAAATTTTAAAGAGAGAACAACTTATATATATACCAAAAATAAGGTTGACTACTATGAAGGGATAGAATATGAGTCTAAAAATAAAAAATAAAAAAGAGTTTTTAAGAAAGGGATTGATAAGATGTTGGTTGAATAAGGGAAAAAGACAGATTCAAAAAAAAAAAAGAAATGAAAAAAAGAAAATTAAAAAATTAACTTTGAAAGACTAAAGAATCAGGGGAAAAAATCCATGAATTCTATATGCTGTATTCTCCTAGGGCTGGTGTTCTGCCATTCTCATTGATGGGTAAACTTCGTTTTGGCTGGCTGTTCTTGCAGATCTTCTGGGGGAGGGGCCTGTTGCCATGGTTCCCAAATGTCTCTGCCAGAGGTGGAATTGCCTTGCCCCTGCAGGGTCCGGGCTAAGTAATCGGCTCAGGTTTTCTCTCGGGAGCTTTTGTTCCTTGTAAGCTTTCCATACAGCTTTGGGGGATGGGAAAGAAAATAGCGGCCTCCTAATCTCCTCCCCAGAGGAGCCGAGAACTCAGGGCCCTGCTGCTGTCTCTCTGGTCTCCGGCCGCACTCTGTGCTCACCCGGCCTGTGACCAAGCATTTCTATCTCTGGCACACGACTCGGTGTGGAGTCTCCAAACCCAGCAGATCCCTGCGGTGCTCCCATACCACTCCTCCTGGGGAAGGAAGAGGAGTCTCCCCGGATCTGCCACTTGTTGGGTCCCTGCTGGAGAAGCAGTGACGTGACTGTGCCACAGATCATGGTTTATGGCAACCCTGAGCTGTGAGCCCACTCCTTGGCTCCGTCTCTGCAGCCGGCTTCCCCGCTCCAACACCTGGGAGCTCTGCCACACTCAGGCATCCGTGGTCTTTCTGTGACCCTGAGGATCCTGAGACCACACTGTCCCAGTGAGGATTCCACCCCCCGCTTAGCCACTGGAGCGACATCCCTCAGTGGAGCCGACTTCTAAAAGTTCTGATTTTGTGCTCCGCTGCTCTATCACTTGCCGGTAGTGGCTGACGGAGGCCCCCTCCCCCCGCCATCTATCTTCCTCTTTGTCACCTCAGATTCACTTCTCTGCTTGTCCTACCTTCCAGAAAGTGATCACTTTTCTGTTCATGGAGTTGCTGCTATTCTTTTCTTCGATCTCCTGTTGAGTTCGTAGGTGTTCAGAATGGTTTGATCCCTATATGGCTGAATTCCTGGGACCAGACAAAATTTAGGTCTCCTACTCCTCCACGATCTTGCTCCTCCTCCAAATTGTCAAGTTTTTAAAATGTTAGTGAACATGATAGCTGCTGACATCAATGTTTATCTTTTATATGAATTCTCTTAGTAGTTCAAATGTTTCAGTTGATTCTCTTGGATTTCCTAGTTACAAATTCCTATCAACTGCAAAAAGTGATGGTAATATTTTTTTTCCTTTTCATTTCTCTCTGATTTATGCAGTATTGAACAGAGGTAAAAAGCAGGGCTCTCAGTAGTCTTTCTTGGTATGAATCTCAGCTCTGCCTTTTAGTAGTTTTGTGACCTGGAGCAAATTACTCAACTTCTTTGTGTCTCATATTCTTCAAATATAGAATGGATGTAGAAATAGAGCCTACAGCATAGGGTTCTTGTGAAATGCTGAGACTAGGTGCTTGCTTTAGGTTTTACCAAACTAAGTATTCAGAATAATTATTGTTTGATGTATAATAGTGTTGACTGACTTTTTCATGTAGTTTAATGGGTAAAGTATGAAATTGGGTATCAGGAACTGAACAATTTGGGAGTGTTTAGGAGAATGGGCAATGCTTTCAGGCAAATCCATGTTTAATTCAAAGGTCTAAATGCCTTGATTGGTCTGACTTTGGGTATTTTATATAGCTTTTCTGAGCATCAGGTTTTTTTTTTTAATTGGTACAATGGGAATAAGAATAATGTCTATCCCTTAGTTTTTTGTGAGAATTAAATACTTAATACATATAAAGTACCACATTGTTTAGCATTTAATAAAGACTCAAACAAAGGTCATTATTTGTCTCTAATGAGCTGATTGGTGTTAGAAATGTCTCTAAATTATTCAGGTCCAAGTCTTCATCTGCAAATAGACGTGGAGTATACAATTTTCTCTAATTTCTTTCCAGGTCTAAAATAGAAATTCAGGCTATGATAGACCATATATAAGTCATAGGACAACTTGTACACTGTAATTTATAGGAAAGCAATTGTCCACATAACTAGATGCTCCTTGAGATGTTGGTACATAGATCCTTAGTTTAGATCTGTGAGGACAGGCAGAACAGTTTTTCTCAGACTCTGTTTAGGTAATCTGACACAATATCATTTTGGGAAATTTAGGATGGAATTTAATATAATCTTCTCTTTGGCTGAAGGGAAGCTAGATGCATCAATGGCATTTGCCATAAATGGGAAAGATAGGTTGTCAAGTTATTTAATTTGTTGACCTGGTAACCATCCCAGCACAAAACATAGCACTGAGCTCATAGTAAGTGGTTCATCAGTCACTTTGCCTGAATAATCAATTTGATCTTTCTTTAAGAATTTTAATATTTTACAAATAATTCAAGATCACAAGTTCTTTTAGGGAAAGTGCCTTTTCTTACTAATTTATTTTTTATCTACAGCATCTAGTGTGCTATTTTGAACATATTAGATCATTAATGTATCCTTATTAAGTTATGAATGAAAATGTATTTGAAGACTGACTACTTTTCATGATTTTCTTCACACTGATTTCTACAAACTAGATAATTTCAGTCAAGGTTAGGGTATTGGAAGGCTTTGATATAGCTAAAGAGACATGAATTGGGAAA
Source organism: Neomonachus schauinslandi (assembly GCF_002201575.2). NCBI lineage: Eukaryota > Metazoa > Chordata > Mammalia > Carnivora > Phocidae > Neomonachus > Neomonachus schauinslandi. Next base: position 118,828,135 of record NC_058404.1, on the reverse strand, counting down.
GAAAACATATGATTGTACAAAAAGATTGTTGAATAAAAATTGTCTGAATTACCTGCACATCCTTAAATAACTCAATCATATCCTGCCTTAAATTATCCATATATTGGGATACTATTTTCTATTTCTTTTCTTTTTTTTTTTTTAAGATTTTATTTATTTATTTGATAGAGAGAGACATCAACAGAGGGAACACAAGCAGGGGAGTGGGAGAGGGAGAAGCAGGCCTCCCGCGGAGCAGGGAGCCCGATGTGGGGCTCGATCTCAGGACCCCGGGATCATGACCTGAGCCGAAGGCAGACGCTCAACGACTGAGCCACCCAGGCGCCCCTCTATTTCTTTTCTAAGAATGAGCTGGATTCATTGGTTTTGTTCTCTGAACTGTAATCTGACACTCATGCATCCCCTGACTACTGAACTACTAAAGATGAGTAATTTCTTTTTTGTCTTCAAGTTTATTATCTGTTCTTTTATTCTCAAGAAAACTTTAACCAAAGCATCTACACCTGTTTTGGTTTCCATCAAATAATTCATGATTTCAAACAAGCATTAGTGAACTCTATAGAATTGATTGAGGTTAGAAATTACCCACCATTAGGGTTATACCCTCTATTGTTACTCAAAGCATTGGTATCTCAATTACCCACCCCTATAAACTTATTAAAGCATTCCTTCCAGTCACAAACAGACTTTCTGAGAATTCTTTTTCTCTTATTTTTGTTTTTTAGTGTGTGCGTGTGTGTGTGTGTGTGTGTGTGTGAGTGGGTCAGGGGCAGAGAGAGAAGAGAGAGCGAATACCAAGCAGGCTCCACACCCAGCACAGAGCCTGATGCAGGGCTTGATCCCATGACCCCATGATCCCATGATTCCAAGATCATGATGTGAGCCAAAATCAGAAGCCCGATGCCCAGCCGACTGAGCCACCCAGGTGCCACTTTCTAATTCTTATGAATACACTTTTGCCTCTTTTATTTCAAAGTGGTTGAATCTGGGGATGCCTGGGTGGCTCAGTCAGTTAAGCATCTGACTTGATTTCAGCTCCGGTCATGATTTCAGGGTCATGAGATGGAGCCCCAAGACGGGCTCACACTCAGCAGGCAGTCTGCTTGAGATTCTTTGTCTCCCTCTGCCCACCCCAACCCCGCATGTTCATGCTCTCTCTCTAAAATAATAAATAAATCTTTAAAAAAATGATTGAATCTGAAAGCCTTATTTTAGTAATAAAACAACAATAATTTTATAGGAGACAATCTATTAGGAGGTAACCACTCCCCTCGCCCCGAAAGTCATCTTAGTGTTGTCAAATCTCCTGATTTGTAGAAAGAATCAAGTGCACAAATGCATGTAAAAACTGTTATAACTTGGAAGCTCTATCCAATTGTAAAATAGTGGTGTATGGGACAGGGCCCATCTGGTTGGCGGATACAATCATACATTTTTCTAACTACTAGAGACTCATCTGTTAGCAACCAGACTGAGGCATACTCTTTTTCTTTTCTTTTTGTTCTTTTTGATATAAAGAATACATGTAGAGCAAGTTTAAGAATTTTCTTAAAACTGAAAACTAAGGGAGCTTGGTTTCTGATTAAATTTCAACTAGTTAGCTTGAGCGATAAAGAAATGCCATTTTTTATTCTTTTCCACCCTCTCTGATATATTTACTGACTATGGAATAATTCAAGTAGACAGCGAAAATGTAGCTGTGTTTAGATAAACACCTCACCGATAAAACATTTAGAGAAGTAAAATAATTTAAAACTTACTTGTGTAATTTTGCTGTGGTAGGCAGAATGACAACCCCACCCACCAAGATGTTCACATCATAGTCCCTAGCGTCTGTGAATGTGTTACATTATAGGGCAAAGGAGAATTAAGGTTGCAGGTAGAATTACACTTGGTTTGCTAGTCAGCTGACCTTAAAATAAAGAGATTGTCCTGGATTATCTCAGTGGTCCCAATCTAGTCTCAAGGGTTCTTAAAATGTGGAAGAGGGAGACAGAAGAGTTGGTGTCCCAGTGATGTGATGTAAGAATGACTCAACCAGCCATTTCTGGCTTTGAAGAAGGAAGGGGGCCATGAAATGAGAAATGCAGGTGATCCCTAGGAACTGGGCTAGGGAATGGATTCTCTCCTAGAGCCTCCAGAAAGAACATCTTGATTTTGGTCCAGTTGAGTCCCATTTTTTATTTCTGACTTCTAAAACCATAAAATAATAAATCTGTGTTGGTTTAAGCCACTAAATTTTCGGTAATTTATTACAACAGAAGTAGGAAATGAATGCACTTGCCTAAGAGAGCTTGTTTAATTCTTGACTAAATAACATAAATTATTTATACCTGAAATTCAGATATAAATTTATATTTTCAGAGTCTTTAGGCCCAGTATTTCTGATTTTTGCACTAATATAAAGTACTGCTTGTATTACAGAAACCCCTCGCTTAACCACCTGAGCCACCCAGGCGCCCATGTACAAGACTTTTGATGGACATGTACATTCATTAGTCTTGGGCATATACCTGTGTGTACCTGACAATATACCTTGTGTATACCTGTATATATTCCAGACTAATGAATATACATGCTTACCAAAACTGTTGTACAAGAACGCTTATAGCAGCTTTATTCACAGTAGCACAAACTTGGAAATAATAGAAATGCCCAATAATAGTAGAATGACTTAGTAAATTATGGTCTATTCATACGTACACAGCAATAAAAATTATGACTATATTACTACATGTAATACATGAATCAATCTCATAGACATAATGTTCAGTGAAAGAAGTCAGACATAAAAGAATTTATATGGTATGTTTACATTTATTTGGAATTCAAGTATTGTCAAAATTAATCTATGGTTTTAGAAGTCAGAAAAGTAGTTTCCTTGTGATGGTAGTCTTATTGATTTGACAGTGGCATGAGGAAGTCTCTGAGGGGCCGGAAGTCTTTCATATCCTAATCTAGTTAGCGATCACATAATTCATATATATTTTTAAAATTCATTGAACTATATGCTTAGGATATATGCATATATCTTACATCTTTTTAAAAATCTACTGAACTGTACACTAAGAAATGTGCACTTTACCTTACATGTCTACATCTCAATTAAAAAAGATTAAACCCTCTAAATTAACTCATTACTAGTCCCAGTACTGGCTCTGAGTAATTTTGCAACCTGTATTGACAAATGTGTTGAATCTTTTGTTTAAAAATAAAATAAAAATAAATTTAGAAAATAGGGCCAGAACAGATAAAAAGTAAAAATTACTCATGTCTAATTAGCATGTTTAATTAACAACTCATATTTATGCTTAGCTCATAAGACCGTGAATTTGTATACACTTTCAGGGAGATGCAGCAAATTTCCTAACCTATCATATCTTCTAATAGAAGCCTCAGGCTTTCTGGCTTTCTTTCTAAGTAATTAGGATAAAAGTTAACGTTTATTTTACATAATCAGTGCATTGTCTTGAAAAGCAGTTCAGGAAATGAATTTTTTGCTCAAGCAAATACTGCCTTAAATATCACATTAGAAGGCCTTTTCTACCTTGTCATTCCAGATATTCTCAAAAGGGGGATGACTGAAAAGTATAATTTTTTAACAGAGATGCTGTGTATTTGATTAAATGGCTACTTAGGGCGAAACGCTGACAAGCGCAGTTTCCAAGCACACCTACCGCCCTCTTCCCAGCCGTGTGTGCGCGTGCGCACACATGCGCCACAGAAACGCAAATCTCAGTGGATTCTGCCACCAAGAGTAGAAGAAGAACATCTGAAGTGTTCATGGACAAAAGGAACTGGGATTCCATCCAGGGGTTAAACATGAATGGCCAGGAGGATCCTAATGAGAACCTGAACGATTTTGAACCTATATCCTAAGTGTTTTAGGAGCCTCCTGGGGATGTAGTCATTGACAGCCCTGCAACAAGCACCAGCCCACACAGAGGAATGAGTTCCCACAGCACCACAGTCCTCAGTGCCCTATCAGCAAATTCAAGACGAGGAGGGAAATACTGAAGTAGGAAAACAGACCAGATTGTAGGAGAAAGCCTATATCTTTTCAGGGGAAAAAATAAAAAATATTTGAAATGAGAGTCATAAAATTCTTAGAAACGCTGTCTGTGAATAATTCTGTATCATGATTGCCTAAATAAAATTTTATTATCAAATTTCATGGATGTACAATCTTTAAGAATTTCATTTTCTGAGAACAATACCTCCTAAAAAAGAAAAATATATAGTAATGTCTTTTCGGAAAGGTAAACTTAAAGAACTGACTGTGAAAATTCTACTGAGAAAAATAGCTAAAAGACAGAAAACACATTTTATCAAAAAAATAGTTGACTCTATGACAGGTCATTTTAAAAAGGGAAGAGTTGCATACTTTCCTATAAAAAGAATTCACTCAGTTTGTGTAAAGACTTTGAAGGGTAAAATGTAATGCCATTACCTACAGTTTAATCCTATCTGTGAACTGTTTATCTTTTTAATTTGGTATTTTACCCAGAGAAAGTCTATTTTGGGGGCCTTTTTCTAATACATTTTCCTTTCTTTATTGGCAAGTAGTCGTGACTCAAAACAGGGGCAGTGGTCCAAGGGCAGGAACAGAGGAAAAGCAAAACAAGTATGATAAAGACATTACCAGAAAGCTTGAAAAGTCATTGTCCCAGCAGGAAACAGCTCAACACAGCTGGGTTATAGAGGACTATTTACAAAAGTTTGTACAGGGTGTAGGGAAATCAGAAGAAATGATGCAGTACCTCTATGGATGGTAACAGTAGAGAGCTATTACCAACCTCATTCCTAAGGGGCAAGGGGAGAGAGCAAAGAGGACAGCCTGTGTAGCCGGTTATCCAATAGGAGTCGGTGGTGGAGAGAGGCGGCCAGCAGAGGGTGTCCCAAGACAGGGCCTCACTCACTCTCCTTCCTCCTAACCTCTTAAGCCTCCACAAGAGGCCAAAGAGCGAAGGAGCCTGTAGCCGTCCATACAAGATAGCTGCCTAGGGCACAGAAAAAGGCACAGAAAGGAGAGTGAAACTAGGGCACAAAACAGATGAAAACCAAAACAAAGTTTATCAAAATAACACCACTGTGCGGTAGTTTATGAGAGCCTAGTGAAATTAAACACTCTGCTGGAATTGCTCAGCGGAGGAAATCTCCTGATTGTAGTAATCAAGGAACATTTCAGAAAGGAAGCATTGCTACAGAATGTTGGCTGCCAGGGGTTGGGAGCAGGGGACGAGGAGTCATTGTTTAATGGGTACAGTTGCAGTTTTGCAACTCTTTGGAAAAGAGTTCTGGAGGGCACCTGGGTGGCTCGGTCGTTAAGCGACTGCCTTCGGCTCAGGTCATGATCCTGGAGTCCCGGGATCGAGTCCCGCATCTGGCTTCCTGCTCGGCAGGGAGTCTGCTTCGTCCTCTGACCCTATCCCCTCTCAGGTGTTCTCTCTCTCTCATTCTCTCTCTCTCAAATAAATAAAAATAAAATCTAAAAAAAAAAAAAAAGTCTTGTACAAAAATACTTATAGCAGCTTTATTTATGGAGGGGTAGGCATATAGTGTTATTTTCAGTAACTTAAATTATTTAGCTGTGGTAGAGAATGTCATTTATCTATTTTTGCTTTTATTGCCTGTGTTTTTGGTGTCATATTCAGAACATCTTTGCCAAGACTAATGTCGTGAAACTTTTCTTCCATGTTATCTTCCAAAAATTTTCTAATTTCAGGGCTTACATTTAAGTCTTTAATCCACTTTGAGTCACTTTTTGTATATGGTGTAAGGTAAGGGTCTGATTTTATTCTTTTGCACACGGATTTCCAGTTTTCCTAATACCATTTGTTAAAAAGAGTGTCTCCGTTGTGTATTTTGGCACCCTTGTTGAAGATCAGTTGACCATATATGCATGGATTGATTTCTGGGAATGAATTGATTCAGTTTCTTTGGTCTATATGTCTGTCTTTATGCCTGTACCATATTGTTTTAATTACTATAGTTTCATAATATTTAAAATCAGGAAATGTGATGCTTTTTCCAGCTTTGTTCTTCAGGCTCAAGATTGCTTTGGGTTTTTGGGGTTCCCTATGGTTCCACAGAAATTTTAGGGTTTTTTTTCCTGTGGAAAAAAAATAGCCATTTGGATTTTGATAAGGATGACACTGGATTTGTAGATCACTTGGTGTAGTATGGACATTTTAACAATATTAAGTTCTTCCAACCCATGAGCATGGATGTTTTTCCATTTATTTGTGTTCTCAGTTCTTTCATTAATGTCTTGTAGGTTTGAGTGTGTAAGCCTTCTACCTCCTTAGTTAAGTTTATTCCTAAATATTTTATTCCTTTTGATGCTATTGTAAATGGAATTGTTTTCCTAATTCCTTTTTGGATAGTTCATTGACAGTGTATAGAAACACGATTGATTTTTTAAAAAGATTTTATTTATTTGAGAGAGAAAGAGAGGGAGAGAGAGATCACGAGCGGGGTGAGGGACAGAAGGAGAAGCAGGCTCTCTGCTGAGCAAGGAGTCTGATGTGGGGCTCAATCCCAGGACCCCACGATCATGACCTGAGCCGAAAGCAGATGCTTAACTGACTGAGCCACCCAGGCTCCCCTGATTTTTGTATGTTGGTTTTGTGTTCTGTAAATTTACTGAGTTTGCTTATTTGTTCTAACAATTTTTTATGAAGTGTTTAGTGTTTTCTATGGGCAAGATCATGTTCTCTGCAAACAAGGACAATTTTACTTATTTTCTGGTTTGGATGTTTTTAAATTTCTTTTTCTTACCTAATTTCTCTGGCTAGAAGTTTCAGTACTATGTCGAATAGAGAGTGAGCATCTTGCCTTGTTCCTGTGTTAGAGGAAAAGGTTTCAGTTTTTCACCATTGAGTATGATGTTAGCTGTAGGCTTTTCATAAATGTTTTTTATTATATTGAAGTAATTTCTCACTAGAAACCTTCTGCACAGCAAAGGACACCATCAACAGAGTGAAAAAGCAAGCTATGGATTGGTGGAAAATATTAGCATGCTTTATATCTGATAAGGGATTAATTTCTAAAATGTAAGGAACTCCTACAACTCAACAGTAAAAGAACTAATTAGTTAAAGAAAGGGAATAAAGACTTCAATAGACATTTCCCTAAAGAAGACTTACAAATGGCCAACAGGTGTGTGAAAAGATGTTCAATGTCATCAAGATTAGGGAGAATACAAAATAAAACCATGAGGTATCATCTCACACCTGCTAGGATAGCTGTTACCAAAAACAAACAAAGCAAAAGTCAGCAGGTGTTGGAGAGGATGTGGAGAAATTGAAACCTTTGTACACTGCTGGTGGGAATGCAAAATGATGTGGCTGCTATGGAAAGCAGTATAGTGATTCTTCAAAAAATTAAAATAGAACAACTATATGACCCAGCAGTCCCACTTCTCATATTTATTCCAAAGAATTGAAATTAAGATCTTAAAGAGATAATAGAATTTCTATGTTTATTACAGCACTATTCACATCAGCCAAGATATGGAAACAACCTAAAAGTCCACTGGTGGATGAATGGATAAAGAAAATATGGTATATACATACAATGGAATATTATTTAGGCTTGAAAATGAAGAAATTCTGCAGTATACGACTACATACATAAAGCTGGAGGACATTATGCTAAATGAAACAAACCAGACAAAGACAAATACTGCATGATTCCACTTATATGAAGTATCTGAAGTAGTCAAACTTACAGAATCAAGAGAGTGGAATGGTGGGTGCCAGTGGCTGGGAGCAAGGGGAAATGGAGAGTTGTTAATCAACAAGCATAAAGTTTCAGTTATGCAAGATGAACAAGCTCTAGAGATCTGCTGTAGAATATTGTGCCTGTGGTTAAGAATACTGTATTGTACACTTAACAATTTGTTATAAGAGTAGATCTCATGTTGAGTATTCTTCCTGCTTCTATAATCTGATTATTTGATTGCATTTGGCCTTTTATGAAAAACTCAGTATAAAATTATTTTTAAAGTCTATGTCTTTCTAGTGTTATTTATTATTAGCTTTCCCTATTACTTTCTGGTACTATATTCTAGAAATGACATTAGAATTTTTATTAAAAAAGAAAAAAATCAGAAACTGTATTCTAAGGTCTGGTGTTAGAATAGATACTTATGAACACAATGAACAATACCAAATATTTGGGCTACCCTATATTAAGATTTAATAATAAAATATCCTCGCTGAAGAAATTGAAGCATTCTACTTTTTGCATAATTTAGTATGCTATCAAGTTTTTCTCTAAAAAAGATGTAATATTTTCAGTAATACAATGATAAGTTAGCAAGAAAGCCTTTTGTTAAGTGTTCAGTTACAAAAAACAAAACATGCTGGAATAGATATTGCTCTAGAATATAAATCATTTCCTGGGGGGCGCCTGGATAGCTCAGTTGTTAAGCGTCTGCCTTCGGCTCAGGTCATGATCCCAGGGTCCTGGGGCTGAGCCCCTCATCGGGCTCTCTGCTGGGCAGGAAGCCTGCTTCTCCCTCTCCCACTCCCCTTGCTTGTGTTCCCTCTCTTGCTGTGTCTCTTTCTGTCAAATAAATAAAATCTTTTAAAAAAATAAACCATTTCCAATTTATAATATTCTACATAGCTATTCAAATATAGATGGGATAAATTAAAATTTTAATTATTTTTTATTTGTATGCAAGATTCTTTATTAGATCACACTTTGAGTCTTCAAAAATAAGTAAAATCTCTGGACATTAGTAATTTTAGTAATGCTAAATTAATTTACAATTAATGCAGGTAACAGGAGAGCTGTCCATAATTAGTGCTCCGTGGCCTAGAAAATGATGGTAAGATATCCTGGAAGAGAGATCCATTTACAGTTTTCAATTGGCTATGGATTAGTATCTCATAAAAGCTGTAGAGTTATAAAACAGGTTCAGTTATAAGGATTTTATCTTATCTCATTGTGACTTAACAGCTGGGTCTATATTGCCAAAGAGAAATAAAAATTCTTTGCAATTATTTGACAAATGTTTATCAACCCATGGTGTACTGGAATCAACTTATAAAGAGAGCTGATGGTGCACATCTTTTTGTTCAATCATATTATACTGGTAACAACAACAGCTATGGTGGGAGTATTTACACCACAGAAATTGGCAAATGCTACAAATCATGTTCTTTATTTCTAGAAGGCTGTTTGTTAAACATTACCAGCATACCACTGATATTAATTCACATTTTATTTCATCTAATCTTCACAATAAGCTAACAGCGTAGGTTTTTGTCACCATTTCATAAGAGAGGAAGTTGGAATTCAGAGAGATCAAATAATTTTCTGAGAATTTAATGCAAAACAGAGTCAGGATTCAAACCCAAGTCTATCTGATCCCATGGATAATGAATTTGTAAAATTTATCCTCTTTCCTTTTTGAGATAGGTATTTAGGTGATATCTTGATATTACTCAAGTCCTATCTTGAAGTAATTATCTATTCAATAACATCATAGAGCTGACTCTTCACAGGATGTTAGGATTTTTAGGGTAGGCTTGGAGAGAAGGGGGAACTAGAAGAAGAATGTAGTATAAAGTTTGTTTTGATAAATCTATATACCGTCAAGGATGGGTGAAGAGCTGAACAGGAAAAGCATACATCACATCTACAGTGTAGAAACCTGATTTGGGCATAATTCTTGTTATTCTTAGCACTTGGAAAAATGATCAAGCAATCCAATATTAAATAAATCAATATTAACATTAATTAATGTTAATATTAACATTAATAGTACCCTATAACTATCATAAGTACTGACATTACTATTATTGCTATTACCCCTTCTACCATATTTTGAGTGCCTACCATGGCCCAGGTTGTGTCAAAATGTTTTAAATAGTAATGTCTTATTTGAATCAGTCATTCAACATATATTTAACACCTGATCTTATAAGACATTGTCAAAATCTCAAAACTTTATAAAGAAGTGTTATGGACTGAATGTTACGTCCCCGCAAAATTCATGCTCAGAACCTAACCCCCAATATGATTGTATTATATGGGGATTTGGGGAAGTGATTAGGTCATGAGGGTAGAGCCCTAATGAATGGGATTATTGCCCCTACAAAGAAGACCACAGAGAGCTCTTTCACCCCTTCACCATGTGAGGACACAGTGAGAAGACAGCCATCTATGAACCAGGAAGAGTGCCCTCACCAGACACAGGATCTGTTGGCATCATGACCTTGGACTTCCCAACCTCCAGAACTGTGAGAAACAAATATTTGTTGTTTAAGCCACCCAGTCTATGGTATTTTTGTTACAGTGCCCTAAATAACTAAGGCAGCAGGTATTATTGTATTGTTATAAAATGGGGATCCATTTTATAGGTGAGAAAAATGGGCTTTAGAGAAGCTTTCCAATTTGTTTAATATTCAAGTGTTTGGACTCTTTCTTAACCTTACCTTGTTAATGTGTGATTTGCTAGACTTCTGGAATTCCTAGGCAATTTTCTCTGAGATAATATAACTGTGCATGACTGAAATGAAATATTCATCTAATGGGCCTTGGGGTGATATTGGAGAGCACCATCACACCTCCACTTATCTTTTGAAGGGAAAATTTGAGGGCTTATAAATCCATGTGAGATGTGATGATATAAAACCTACTTCCTTGGCCATGTGAAGCCATGATGTGCATAAAAATTCACATTGATAAAATCCACAGCTTTTTAAATCTCTGTGTTCCTCCAGAGAATGAAAGGGACCATAAATACTTGGAGAAATGACCAGGTGTTAACACAGGGAAAATGATTAAACAAGTACTGAGCAGTTCTAATTATTCTAATAATGATGAAAATCAGTAACATACATCGACAACAAGTTATAGATCTTCATCATTATTAGAAGAATTAGAGCACTGGGTGTTATATGTAAGTGATGAATCACTAAATTCTCCTGAAACTAATATTTACATTATATGTTAACTAACCAGAACTTAAATAAAAACTTGAAACAAACAGACAAAAATAATTCCAAATATAACATAAGGAAATAGATTGTTTCTCTATAAAAATTCACTTGGGACAAAGACTGAAAAAAAAATTACTTATACAATGAGAAGTCCAGTAGGCATTTTCATTTCTACTTTGAAGGGATCTTGAATTGGAGTCCTGACTTCACTCCTTAAATTACCCTTGTCCAACCAATAAAAAATTCATTTCATTCAATGGAATTACCCCAAATGCTAGATTTTATTATTTTTACCTGATTCTCATAAAAAAAAAAAAAACCTCTGTATTTATTTCAAAATGGTGTGTTGTTGCTTTAGCCAAGACATGTTAAATTTGATAGTTTTGAGCAACATGGTGATGACCAACCAGGCAATTTAATGGTCTCATGACTCAGACTCGAAGCAGTCTAGAGTGAACGTTATAGAAAACTCTATCCTCAAACTAAAGAAGACCATAATTAAATTGTCAAGGCTAGGTACATTTTACTTTTCTAGGTATACATCTCAGAAAATAATTGCAATTTTGACTTTCATAGGAGTTTTGATTACTCCATATCTATCTGAAAGCATGTAATTCTTGAGCATTTCACAGATCCATTAGAGATAAGGGGGGAATGCAAGGCAGCTATCTGAGAACAATATGCATGACTGGTTGGAGCTGGCAGCATGATGTACTTTTATATTTTATAGTATTAAAGGCATTGTAGAGATCATTGAATCTAACTCCTTTCTTTTAAAACTCTTTATAATGTTTATAACAGAACTGCAGAAACAAGCTAGAATGATCAAGAAGAAAAAGAGAGATGGTCATTTAAAATCCTTTTTCTTGGGCGCCTGGGTGGCTCAGTTGGTTAAGCGACTGCCTTCGGCTCAGGTCATGATCCTGGAGTCCCGGGATCGAGTCCCACATCGGGATCCCTGCTTGGCAGGGAGCCTGCTTCTCCCTCTGACCCTCCCCCCCTCTCATGTGCTCTCTCTCTCTCATTCTCTGTCTCAAATAAATAAATAAAATCTTAAAAAAAAAATAAATAAAATCCTTTTTCTTCTTTGTAATTAGTCAAAATATTAGGGCATATAAAACCAAAAATGTACTTTGAGCATTTCTGAATTTTTAAGTATTATTTCTATTGATAATTAATGATGATAGGAAGTATCAAATGATCATTATTTGCCAGGCACTGTTTTAAGTACTCTATGTAGATTTTCTCATTTGAAGTTTCTGTTGTTATTAGCAGAACTTCCATAGCTATTCCTGTAAGAATATTAATGTTACGGGCGCCTGGGTGGCTCAGTCGTTAAGCATCTGCCTTCGGCTCAGGTCATGATCCCAGGATCCTGGGATTGAGTCCCACGTCAGGCTCCCTGCTGGGCGGGAAGCCTGCTTCTCCCTCCCCCACTCCCCCTGCTTATGTTCCCTCTCTCGCTGTGTCTCTCTCTGTCAAATAAAGAAATAAAATCTTAAAAAAAAAATAAAAATAAAATGCTGATGTAATTTGGGTTTATTTAAAAAAAAAAGAATATTAATGTTACGATCAAATAAATAGCATCTGAGTTGCCCTACAAAATAAATATTTTGAGTGATCATATTTTCACACATATTTATTGAGTGTTAGCTATTTGGAACCACTTTTTAAATTCTAGGTAAATCAGAGAGTCTAAACTTTTGACCTCATGGACCATATATTCTCGAAGGTGAGGCAGGAAATAAAATGAGTATATAATATAATAGGTACTAATAAAAAATTAAAATAGAGTGAGAGAGGATAGTGAGTGATGGGAATGCTATTTTAGATAAGTTAATGAGAGAAGTTCTTTCTGAGATGCGCCTTTTGAGTAGAGGTATAAATGAAGTAAAGGGGCAAGCCTTATGAATCTTCAAGGTGAAGGTATTTGGTGAAGAAGGCTCAGCAAGTCCAAAGACTCGGAGATGGGAATGCACAAGGAGGCCAGGATGACTGGAGAGGAACAGGCATGGAGAAAGCGGTAGGAAAAGGGGAGGTCTGAGAGGCAGCCAGGGGTCAGTTGATCAAAAACTTTGTAGTCATGACTATATAGACACATGCACCTTCAACTGCCTTGCCCCTCTTTTGTTTCTTTGTAACTGTTTAGAAAAATCACATTCTGGTTAAATCCAAATCTCTGTCTACTTCAAGCCTGAACTGCTTCAGCTGAAACTGGAAGAAAAACAAAAACATTTTTTCTACCTGATCTCATTCAAAATCCATGGTCATCAGCCTCAGGTGAACGGGTCAAGAATTCTGTCAGGCACTTGTTAAGTATAAGACACTTATTATAAATCAGATGGAGATGTAGAATTGGATAAAAAGTGAGGAGTGTGGGGTGGGAGATGCAGGCTGATAGTAAAAATTTGGAAGTCATTACTGTGAAAATGGTATGTGAGAGAATATACATGGCTAGAAAGACTGAGTCCTCATGGACACCAACTTAGAGAGTGTAGACACAGAAGAGGGTGCCGCAAAGGAGGCTAACAGAGCAATGAGTTATGTAGGAAGGAAATCAGGGCTTGTGGCATCCCAGAAGTCATGTGAAGACAGTGTTTCAAGTAGGATGGTGTGATCACTCATGTCAAATATTGTGAAGGGTTGAGCAAGAAGGGGTTGATCATTAGATTTGGCAATGAGGTTGTCTTGGGAAGGGCAAGTCTAACTGGAACAGGCTCAAGAGGATGTAGGAAGTGGAGTTTGCAAGTTTGGACAGTCCTTTCCAGAAGTGCTGTTATAAAAAGGATCTAAGTCGAGTGGTAGTTAGAACAACATATGGAATCTAGGGAGGAATGATTTTTAATGTTATAGCGTGTTTGTATGGTGATAGTAATAAGCCAGTAGAGAGTGTGAAAAAATTGATGATGAGACAAGGTATAATTTCAGAAGCAATTGCTTAGAGTAAGTGAGAGAAGGTGAGACCCAGTGCCTGAGTGGAGAAGTTGGCCTTGGATAGGACCCCAAACAGTTTGCCTTTATTTTTTTATTTATTTATTTTATTATGTTATGTTAATCACCATACATTACATCATTAGTTTTTTAAAAAAAATTTTATTGTTATGTTAATCACCATACATTACATCATTAGTTTTTGATGTAGTGTTCCATGATTCATTGTTTGCGTATAACACCCAGTGCTCCATGCAGAACGTGCCCTCTTTAATACCCATCACCAGGCTAACCCATCCCCCCATCCCCCTTCCCTCCAGAACCCTCAGTTTGTTTCTCAGAGTCCATAGTCTCTCATGGTTCGTCTCCCCCTCCGATTTCCCCCCCTTCATTTTTCCCTTCCTGCTATCTTCTTCTTTTTTTTTTTTTTCTAACATATAATGTATTATTTGTTTCAGAGGTACAGATCTGTGATTCAACAGTCTTACACAATTCATAGCGCTCACCATAGCACATACCCTTCCCAATGTCTATCATCCAGCCACCCCATCCCTCCCACCCCCCACCATGCCGGCAACCCTCAGTTTGTTTCTTGAGATTAAGAATTCCTCATATCAGTGAGGTCATATGATACATGTCTTTCTCTGACTTATTTCACTCAGCATAATACCCTCCAGTTTGCCTTTATAATTGGGTAGAAAGTAGAACACGAATGAGTACAGATAAAAGTGGGTAGGTGAGGGGCACCTGGTGACTCAGTTGTTAAGCGTCTGCCTTCGGCTCAGGTCATGGTCCCAGGGTCCTGGGATGGAGCTTCGTATTGGGCTCCCTGCTCAGCGGGAAGCCTGCTTCTCCCTCTCCCACTCCCCCTGCTTGTGTTCCTGCTCTTGCTAGCTCTTTCTGTCAAATACATAAATAAATAAATATCTTAAAAAAAAAAGTGGGTAAGTGAGGTAATGGAAGTTTGTGGAAGTTCTTTCTTAATTGCTTTTTTTTCCCTCTGTGACATAAGAAAGATCAGTAGCTGAGAATAGTAAAAAGGGAGGGTCTTTTGGAGGTTTAAGGAGAAAGAAGGTAGGAATAGCTTCTTGCCATCATGGAAGAATGAATGAAATGAGGAAATGCAGTTTATTAGAATTTTTGAACTTATGTTCTTCATAAGTTTAAAGTCAAGGTGTGGAAGAAATTGTCTAGGCAGGGATTTGAGTTAAGACTTATAGAGGGACAAATGGTTTAGACAAAAACAACCAGCCAGATACTTGAGAGCAGGTATTTTTTAGGGAATAAGGAACAACAATGGTTTAGAAGTGGTGCTATAGAACAGAAGGGCATGATCTCCCTTCCAAGATCAGTGCTATGTGTAGTTTAGGAGATAAAACAGCCAACACATGGGAGGGCTTCAGAAGAAAGAGTGAAAGCATGTATTCATACTTAAAATCAAGAAAAAGAGTTACGCTGTACAAGTTTAGGAATCTAGTTTAAACAATAGTCTTCTCTCATCTTCCAGGGCTGGGTAGGTTTTGTTTAAATATCTAAAAATGTAAACACCTGGCTAATCTGAATTAGGATATCCTAATGAGAACAAGTTAAAAAATTTTACATACATATTAAAATTTATACTTCATTAAGCCTTAAAAGAGTAACAACAAATAGTGCTTAGTTTTAATTTTTCATCTTATTATTCTATCATTAGCATGAAGATAACAGCTTGATTTCCTGTATTTGACTTGTTCTGCTGTCAGAGATGAGACTGTGTTTTAGATTACTTGATTTTAAAGTTTTTTTTCATTGAATTCTTCCTTACATCTCCTGGAATGTAGAAAATAATTATTATATAACTATTGCATTATATGCTATTTGTTTCATTTTTAATACTCAGTGCAAGCTCCATGAGGGCCAGAACCACATCTGGCATGACCCCTGCCTCATTCTTTGTATATGTCATAATGTTTGGCGGATTGGAAGCACTGATATTTGTTAAATGAACTAATCAAGATCAATCTTTGTATTATTATTTTGTATTCTTTCTCTAACAAGATTTTAAGTTCCTCAAGGAGAGAGAGACGCCTTAATATATATGTGTGTGTGTATGTATACATATATATATATATATATATATATATATATATAAATCTGACACACTTGACTAAGTAAATTAATGAGCTGTGAGGCCACTTTCCATCTCAAATAATAAAAACATAAAATGGAAACACTAAGAATTTTCACGCTCTTTATATTTTTTTTTCCAGTCTTTTGTTACAACCTCTTCTTTCCTCTTAGGCATTAACTATTTGGGGGTATTTTTGATGCTTTAAAAGTAATTAATAAACAAGCAAACAAAATCTTGCCTATATATGCTCCTCTCTTTAGCCATCACTTTGGTCTCTCTCTCTTCACTGACAAACTTTTTGAAAGCTCAAACTGCATGGCTGTTTCTTTCCTCAACTTCATTCATCAGTGCCTAAAAATCCACTTGAGTCCTTGCCATTCTACTGAAATAGTTTTTCTGAAAGCACTAATAGCTTCTTAATTGCAAATCTGAAGTCCTATGCTCAGTTTTTATTGTGTTTTATTTCTCATGAGCCTTTGACACAGCAGACCACTCACTGAAGACCTTTCTCTTTTTTTTTGAGACCAGCATATAGCCTGGGTCTCATTCACGTCTAACAACTTTTGAACTCTGCCGTTTCAGTGACTCCTTCTCTGTTTTTTCTTTTTCTTTTTTTTTATTATGTTATGTTAATCACCATACATTACATCATTAGTTTTTGATGTAGTGTTCCATGATTCATTGTTTGCATATAACACCCAGTGCTCCATTCAATACGTGCGCTCTTTGATACCCATCACCAGGCTAGCCCATCCCCCCACCTCCTCCCCTCTAGAATCCTCAGTTTGTTTCTCAGAGTCCATAGTCTCTCATGGTTCATCTCCCCCTCCGATTCTCCCCCCTTCATTTTTCCCTTCCTACTATCTTCTAATTCTAGGTGGTTTCTCTGTTGAATTAATCCCCTTCCATGTTTTCACTTGCCATCTTGCATTCTAAAGATTCGTAAGTATGCATCTCCCCCCCCCACCTTTCCAAATGTTGCTTTGAACAACTGTACTACATACACTATATGAACCTTCAATTTGGCATATCAAGATGGAAAGTTACTATCATCCAATATTCAACTACTTTTACTTCTATATCCATTTTGGCACTCGGAATGGCATCCATCCAGACTCCCAATCTAGAGACCTTTCCTCTCTCACACCCAATAGTTAATGTGCTGTCTGGTGAAGGTGCTTTTTCCTTAGAGTTATCTGTAACTTCTTGTCTTCCACTTTCACTTCCATTCTGTTTTCCAAGGTCACATCATCTTTTGCAATAACCTTCAAAATGATCTCTACTCCACCAATTTCTACCCACTCCAGTTTATCCTTCACCCCTCACCAGAATTACAATGCCAAAAAACAAAATAGAGTGTATTGTTTCCTTAGTAAAAATATCTGTTGATCCCATTGACTTATAAAATATGAACAAAAACCATTCTGGGATACTAAGCCTTTTAAGAATGTTACAGGCTATTTTTTCTGTCCTTTCTCGTTTTTTTTTTTTTTTTTGGTCTGACTTTCCCCAGGCAACTTACATGCCGTCTGCACTGAATGTCTATCATTCCCCATATTTGCTAGGTTTTTTTTCAAGATTCTGAAATTGTTCATGTGTCCTCTCCCTTCCCCCACTATGTTATAAATTCACTTCAAGAAGAACAATACTTACTTTTGCTCACCATTATATTCCAAGTACTTTTTATAGTAGTTGTCATGTAGTGTCATCCAATAATATATGTGCTGGATCAAGCAATGAATAAATAAGGAATAGAACATGCCTACCTGGGATGGGGAGAAGGGAGACAGATATTAAATAATCATCCTACCGAATGCAAAATTTAGAACAGAGATAAATACTCTGAAGGAAAGGGATAGGGTACCATGAGAGTGTCTGAAAAAGGTTCCTGATATTTCCTGAGAGGAGAGGGTAGTCAGGAAAGGTTAAAGTATAAGAAAAAGAAAAAATAACTGGGTAAAAAATAGAGGAACGGGCATTCCTGACAAAGGGGTTAGCATTAGCAAAGACCTCATGGTGGGAATGAACATGACCTGTTTGAGAGACTGAGAGAAGATCTGTGTGGATGGAACACAGAGAGAAAGGGGGCAAGAGGTAGGCACTGAATTTGGACTAGTACTCAGGGGAGCAGCTACACAGGATGTAGGTATCTAGGATGAGGCTTTTGGTCTTAATCTTAACATTGGTGGAAGCTGTCAGATGGGATTAACTAACTGAGCCACCCAGGAGCCCCTATCAAGCTACTTTTTAAACTCAGTTCGTATATTATCCATTCAGTGCTCACGTCCTTAGGTACTTTTGGCACAATGTTCAGGTCTCTTTATGGCACTTAAAATAATTTCTCTGCTGAATAACTATCTCTTCAGTTATTATGGGACTCTGAAAACAATCACCGTGCTTTATTCTTTGTATTGCAGCATGTGAGATCATACCTTTCAAATAATAGATGTTCATTGAAATTGCTTATTGACTAACTGATAGAATAAATTAAAATGTCACAAATAGAGTCAAAATTCATTAAGTCAGCACATATACTGACATATAATAATTAATGCAGTTTCATTTTTTGGTATACATATCTACATACAGATAGGCTTACTTCACTGAAGAAATCAGGAGATTATTAAACCTGAACTCTTAGAAAAAATATTTAGTAGTGTGTACTTTCAATAATTATGGAAGACTCTGCAAACTCTCAATTTGCAGTTTTCATTTATTATCCCATATCTTTTTCCAGTCTCTTCAAAGAACTTTGTGGCTAACTGCACAAACAATATATTAACAAATACACCAAACACAGATTTTTTGAAATGTATAATATTTATTCCACTGAAAAATGGTGTATTTCAAAGTTTTACTAGAACTGTATTTTGCAAATGATTTGAAAATACTATTAAAAGTATGAAAATGAAGTAAGTGAATGAATATGTTGCAGTGATGCTTTATTTTTCAATATCCATATCCTGCTTAATTTAGCAATACCCATATTCTACCTTTTTCTGTATAAATTAATTATATTTCTTTTAAGTACTAAGCATTTTTTATATTTAGCATTTTTGTGAGGGGTTTACATAATTTTGTCTATTTTTCCCATGCTGTGTAAAATACAAGTTACTGAATAGATTGTTAAATCTTTTTTGATTAGTTGATATTTATTATTATGAATTTTATTCTGTATAACTTATTGAATGTTTTGTGCAAGGTGCTATTTGAGTGCTAGAGATTCAAAAGCTTGGAGTCTCCAGGGCTAGGAAAGAGAGACTTTCCATATAAAGGTCAGATATTAGAGCAAGGCAGGAAGAGAATGCTGTGGGAGTGTGGACGCGGAGCTGGCTGACGAACTCTTTCTGAGGAAATCAGAGAAGCTGTCACAAAGACGTAAATCTTGAAATGTCATGAAGAATTGGATGTTTAGGAGGTGGAAGGAGCAGCATGGCTGAAGGTCTGGGTTGTGAACTATGTATGCTCAAGTCATTGGAAATGCTAAGTATGACAACAGCAAAACGTTTGTATGGTTTAGTCTGAAGACGAGGCTGTGTGTTCTTTCATCTTCTGGTAAAACAAACAGCAACCCCAAAAAGCAAAAAAGAAAAATAATCCTTACTATTTAATGAAATAGTATTAATCCTTATCATTCAAAGAATTAATAATAGCAATAGCATCAGAGTCTCAACTCCAAACCATTGACCACCAGCTGAACACTGAAAAGAATAAAGATATTATAGATAGATATGCCAAAATTCACTAAAAATGCACTATTATTTGTAGTATTAATGAAATATGGACCCATATGAGACAAGATGCTGAGATAGTTCGTATCATCTCAGAACCTGGGTATGGTGGTAACTCTAAAAGTAAGGGCTGTGCTTCTGAAGGATTTCTGTAACACTCCTTTCCTAGCTTAGAGCAGCAAGATCTGAGGCATAAAAGGGCTCTGGAAACATGGCAGTGTCTCTAAAGAGCCTCAGCTCTATACCACTGAAACCACAACATGGCTGGGACGTGAAAGTTTCACCCGCACACCATTGTCATCTGCAGTGTAGCCTTCTACTGTTGGAGGCTATATGGAGGTGAGGGCAGAGGTGAAGAGAGGATAAACAACATCACTAGATTCAACATGACGAGAGGGTGATTTAAGGAGCTTCTCTGAAGTTATTTCCTAAATGCTGAAAAGCAAAGTGAGCCATGCCCCTAGGCAGAGGACAAAAGAGGTTGGGTAGTAGGACATTCCCAACTATAAAGCCAGCATTGTCATTATGACCCTTTCCTGGCAGCTCACTATTCCTGTGCTGATCCCACATTTCTAGAAATAGCCTAGCAGATGTCCGGATGGAGCAGGCCCTATTGACAGACAAAAAAGATGAAAGATAAACAGGAAAGAACCCACACCAGGTCTATAAATACAGAAGGGAAAATAAAATGAAGAAACGAACATAAGCAGAGGCATATTGAAATTCAAAGGTAGTGATTTTATTGTCTGGTTTTACAAAAGTGATATACTGTCACCAGGTCTCATTAACGTTGCTGGGGCATATAGACATTGAGATTAGACTTTAGGATAGGGCACATTGTTTGCTAGTCATTCTTCAGGTATTAACTAATAGTTCAGATTTTTATGTGTTAAAAAACCAAGACCTATCTACATTGAAACGTCAATCTCTCTTCCATTCCAAACTCCCACTGTGTCTCTACCCCCAGCTCAGGCCAGCTCTTACAGTCCAGTGGAGAAAGAGGATGTGATCTGCCTTTCCCTCTTTTCCACCTGTTCTTCCACTCCATTCTCACCACACTGCATTCCTTTACCTCCAATGTCAGGGCCGAGAGAAGCCTCAAATGCTGCTGTTGTCACTTGGCTTTACGCCTTCTGTCTGGCAGATGCATAGATGTTAGCTTTCCCTTGTAGCCCCTTTTTGTGGGTTATCGGAAAACTCTACCCACCCCAGCTGATAATCTTTGATATTCTAGCTCCTGATGGTTTGACCTCCACTGGCTTCTTATGGCTCTTGTTCAACAGCTTCATAATGCCATGTGCCATGCTTGCTTCTTTCTGCTTCATTCTCATAAACACAGCAGGTTTTTATCCTGGGAGGGAGTCCTTTAAAAACTGACCAAGTCTGGCTAACTTCTAGAGTGTCCATTTTGGCTTATGGAAATTATGCATATTCATGCTCCTCTGCCAAGCTCTAGAAGTTCAAGCCTTTTTCTGCAGCTTTTCGTCTCTCTTGATCAGCAACCAGGAGTAGCTCTTGCCACTTAGTGTCTTTTGAGTCTTCCAGGCAGAAGGCAAGCTCTGATCTTTGTACCTCATCCCTAAGTTTCTTCAAGGACTGTCATACTATCTCCTCAGTAGCAGCAGAACAAAGACCTGCAAGCTTCCGCACTCAGCAAATACCCAGTCCGTGGATGAGTCTCTCCTCTAGCAACCTCCTTGCTGTCTCCTGGAGCTTTTTATTCCCCTTTCCTGGCTTGGAGGACAGCCTGCCCTTCTTTTGAGGACAGCCCGGAAGGGAATCACAACCTTAGCATAATGTTACTGCTAGGCCTATCACACTTTTCTGCAAATGCCCCCACATGATAGTTCTTATACATAAATAGAAGCTGGAGAGGGTGATGAGGTTAGGGTCACAAACCTAGTAGGATTCTCTTTTTAGCAATTCTGCCATTAACAGTCTATCTTTCAGTCTTAGAAAATATATTTGTTTTCTAGTGTGATTTTCACCAATTACCACAAACTTAATGGCTTAAAACAACACAAATTTATTGCCTTATCATTCTTTCAGTTAGAGGTCTAATGTATCTCACTGGGTTAACATCAAGGTGTTGGCAGAATTGTGTTCTTTTTTGGAGGCTCTAGGGGAGAATTCACTTTCTTACATTTTCAGCTCCTGGGGGCCACCCACATTTCTTGGTTCGTGACCCCTTTCCCCCGTATTCAAAGCAAACAACATGGAAACTCTCTGAACCTTTTTCTGTAGTGTCTTAGTCTGTCCAGGCTGCCATAACAAACTACTACAGACTAGGGGGCTTAAACATTAGAAATTTATTTTCTCACTGTTTTGCATCCTAGAAGTTCAAGATCATGGTGCCCTCAGGTTTCTGACCTTTCTTCCTGGCTCTAGACACCTTCTTTCTGTGCCTTCACACAGTTTCTTCTCTACCCATGAACAGAGGTGGGGGCTGGTAGGGGGGTAGGGAGGGAGAGAGACAGAGAGAGAGGGAGTGACAGAGAGAGGTCTGGTATCTCTTTCTTTTCTTAAAAGGACACTAACCTGGGGCACCTGGGTGCCTGGGTGGCTCAGTCGTTAAGCGTCTGTCTTTGGCTCAGGTCATGATCCCAGGATGCTGGGATCGAGCCCCGCATCAGGCTCCCTGCTCAGCGGGAAGCCTGCTTCTCCTTCTCCCACTCCCCTGCTTGTGTTCTCTCTCTCTGTGTCAAATAAATAAATAAAATCTTAAAAAAAAAAAAAAAAAAGGACACTAGCCCTATCAGATTAGGGCCCCACCCTTAAGACCTCATTAACCTTAATTATCTCTCTCAAGGCCCTCTCTCCAAATACAGTTACCTTGGGGATTAGTGCTTCATCATATGAATTTTGAGGAAACAGGTTTATAATTTATAGTCATACCAGTGACTTTCTGTGACTACCGAAAAAAAACATCCTCTGTTTTTAAGAACTCACAGTGACTGGACTGGGCCAACTCAGATAACCAAGGGTACTCTCTCCATCTCAAGATCCTTAACCTGAACTACATCTGCAAAATCTCTTTTGCCATGTAAAATAATGTATTCACAGGTTTTGGGGATTAGGGTGTGGACATCTCTGGGGGTCCGTTATTCTGCCTACTACAGGAAATTCTAGTTATGGGAAATGTCCAGTTGAACATTCTGTTACATAGGTTACCAATTTACAGTCCAGTGAACACCATTTTAGGATGTGTCAATTTCACTGTCTCTGAACATTTCATTTTATCCATTTATATAAGGAATACTTGTTGGAGAAGATAGTTTAGGCCTGGAACATTGAAAATTTCAATTTATTAAGTTATATCTATTACATTTAATAATTGTGGCTTTTTATGACTTAAGGAACATTTTCTCTCAGTTTGTGAGTTGAATGATTAGCCCACTAAAAGCACCCACTACAGAGAGTTAATAACTTCAAATGAGGGCAGTATCAAGGAATAATGTCCTTTTTCTTTCACACACACTGGAGAAGAGAATGCAGTTTAGGAACAGAGATGGAAGTTCTTATTTGTAGTTTGCAGTTCTTATTGAAACTAAGTTTCAATATGTACTGAACTGCAGAGCAGAGGATATGAAAGACAGAAAAGGAAAACGTTTTCTGCCAATGCATTCAGCAAAACTTAAGGAGAGAGAATTTGGTGAACAATAGAAGAAACCATCCTGATTTATAGGAATGTGTAATGGGTCACATATATAAATTACCAAACCAACAAGTACATAGATAAGTGGCAGTCCCAATTTATCTTCTTGGGAGCAATTAAGGATAAAAAGAGAATTTATTGAGCTACATGTTTCTATAATTACATGGTAAGCTTAATCCTCTGTTATGTCTTTGGGGAGATGAGCTTGCAGCTGGCTTTGCCTTTTTTGGAAGGCAATTGGAGGGTACCAGAAAGACCTTTTCGAAATATCTCTGCCACCCAGATCCTACAATGTCTAGAATTTCACTATGGTGTAAGTGCTCTTTTTGGAGTGAAGTCTTGCTTTCTCCACTGTGTGGTAATGGGACTTTTAAAAAAATAAATATATTAAGTCGTGAACATTTTCACCTGAAATTTAGCATGTTGCTGACTTCTTTCAGGAAGTTTTCTAGGAAGCTTTCTAGGAATAGCAAGAGAATGCTATGAATTTATAAGTGAAGGACTTCTGCAAGGGGAGATGATACAAAAAGGAGAGCTGGAAGGTACTTGGAGCTTTGCCTTCTTTCTTACAAAGTGGGGGACCAGTGCCTTGCTTTCCCAAGCTATTCAGATGTTTGACTCAGAACCATGAGTGAAACTCTGGGGAGTGTAGAATCCAGGAGTTTCCATGTTCTTTCCTAAAACTAGAAAAGTGCTGAAATGTGGGGTGTTGTATTGGACTGGAAGGTACATTCAGATACTGGCTGAAACAAATAGAGAATATGAATAGAGATGGAGAATTTATAACATGACACTTATTTTTCCAGCTATTTAAAATATGAATGCATATAGACAAGGACAAGGTCATAATATGGGAAAAAGAAAGGGTAAGTTAAGGGTAATGTTTTACTTTTTAAAAACCATTTATTTATTTTTTTTTACAGTGAAATAAGAAAAAATATCTATCTGAGGGGTGCATAAGAATAATTGAAATTCTCAACAAACTCAGTCTTTAGAGGAAAAAAAATCACATATATTAAATTCACTTGTATAAAGGAGAAGGCAGACGACAACTAAATATTTCTCAATAAAATTTGATTCTTGTTTTTCCTGAACTGCAAGAGTGTAAGTCTGAAAAATCAAAAAAAGACTTTCAGTATTGGTTATAATTTCTTATAAAAATACTTAGACAAATATATATTTTGGAAGATCTACTCCTGGAGTTCAATTTTATTTTGTAGAATTTTTTCTGATTTCCAAAATATGGAACATGCTGTGGACCATGTCAGATAGAATCTTGAAAACAGTCTGTATAAGAAAAGTGAACAGAATTGTCTTCTTGAACATGTAAGCATTTCCACTCACAATGAATGAGAATTCTATTTGGTTGTATTTTTCAATGATTTTGATAGATGCATACATTGTGATATCTCATTGTTTTCATTTGCATTTCCTAATGAAAAATAATAGTGAGCATCATTTTATATATTTGTTATATGTATATCTTCTTTGGTGAGGTATCTGCTCAGATCTTTGCCTATTTTTAAATTTGGGTTTTTTCTTTATTGTTGGGTTTTAAGAGTTTTATGTATATATATTTAAATAAATATAAAGTTTTATATATATAACATATATATAAAGTTTTATATATATTTATATATACATACACATGCATATAAAGTTTTATATATACATTACATATATATATTATATATATTAAGATTTTTATGTATGTATATTTCGTTATAAGAGTTCTTCGTATATTTTGCATATAAGTCCTATGGCGGGTATGTGTTTTTCAAATATTTTCATCTGATCTGTGGCTTGTTTTCTCATTCCCTTTACAGTGTCTTTGGCAGAGCAGACTTAAAATTTAATAAAGTCTAACAATTTTTTTCTTTCATAGATCATGTTTTTGATATGTAAAATCTCTTCACGAAACCCAGGGTCATGCAGATTTTCTCCTAGAAGTTTTATCGTTTTCCATTTAACATTTAAACCTCTGATCAATTTTGAGTTAATCTTTGGGTACAGTGTGGACCTGTAAATTTTTGACTTGAGCAACTAGGTGTATAATGATAACGTTTACTAAGATGGGAAAGGCTGGGGGTAAGTCAGTTTTGGGGTTGGAGGTTAGAATCAAAAAAGTTCAGGTGTGGACACATTATATGACCCTATCTGATAAACATGGTTATGTCAAGGAGGCAGTTGGAAAGAGAAGAGTAATGAATTTCCACATTCCAGTAATATCAGGAAGTCCAGGAATCTGATTCATACCTTCACCAGCACCTTGAACTCCATCCTTCCTTACCTCTCCCCCCATCCTTGAGGTGCGGGTTCCTAAGGTTAATTGAATAAAGAAGGTCTCATGGATATTTAGTGAGAAGAAATAGTGGTAGAGGTGTAAAGACAGGTGTGCAAATTATATTTGCGAATCTCAGATCAGAAAATGAATTGGGGAAAATGATGAGGTCTGGAATAGAAACTTTAAGAGTGTTTTGTCAGAGGGCAGTGAGAGTGAATTTTGTTAGATGGCTGTCCACATGGGCATTGTTTTTCAGAATGATGACTGGACTCTGTGGAAAGACTATCATCCAGATCCCAAAGTCCTCAATAAATGTTGCATAAGGAGGTGGAGGTCAGTTGATGACAATGATGAAGATGAGTAACACAGGGCATAGTTGAATTTTCAGGGACTCACGTGAGGAGGGGTTTTTGGATGAGTATCAAATGTAGTGAGAATGAAATGTAGTGAGAAAGAATAGTGAGGAGAGAGATGTACATACCTCCTCACTATAAAATGCAAGGAGAATTAGTTTCTTTTGAGGACTTATTGAGTAAAATTATATCATTAGAGGAGAGCCAGGTTATAGTTAGGGCCAAGAGGTAGAGGGAACTGTCAAGGTCTTGTGTATCATGGAGAAGTTTCTTTGAAATAGGATGGGATTCTATGTAGTTTCAGTAAAAGGAGGTAGAAGCAGAATCAGAAAGAGAATGATAGCTCTGAGAAAGAGAAGATATAAATTAGATGGAAGGTTTGCAATGTGAGTTATAGATCAAGGGCACTAGAAAGGCAGGGAATACAGAGGAAGATGGGACATACTTGAAAGTAACTAGCCTCAGGGTTCCAGCTGGGGCTTTGATGGCAAGTTGTATTGTTGTTGCTGCATATCTGGATCCAAGCATCCCTGGGAGCCAAGAACAAGGGGCAGATTGAAATATAATCTCAAGGAATACCAGAGTGAGAAAAAATCTTGTATAAAAATGCAAATTAAAATTTAAGTGGAATAAAATAAAAGGGCATGGTAATTTTGAGGGGAAAATGAGGAAAATAATACAATCTATTTTATAAATTTATCATTTGTGTTACTTACCAACTTTGCAGTGATCAAGATGGCCTTAATATTTTCCTCAGTTAGTCTAAAATTGAGACAGGCTTCTTTCTGTCTTCAGGTCCCTCACTCTCATCCTGGTCCTTACAGAATCTATACCCTAGAGGTCCTTCCCCTCCCTTAGAGTATTCAATTTCGAACACTTGCAATTGTAAATTCTTCCTCTGCCCCTTTGAGATGTAAATCTTTGTTATTATTATTTTTTACTTTTTAAAACATTTTTACTATTGAGGTATAGTTAACGTACAGTGTTATATTAGTTTCAGGTGTACAATATAGTGATTCAACTACTTTATATATTACTCAGGGCTCACCACAGTAAGTGTAGTTATCCAGTGTTATTACAATATTATTGATGATATTCCCTGTGCTGTACTTTCCATCTCTGTGACTTATTTTATAACTGGGCAATTGTACCTCTTAATCTGCTTCACCTATTTTGTCCATCCTCTACCCCCTTCTCCTCTGGCAAACACCAATTTGTTCTCTATATTTATGAGTCTGTTTCTAATTTTTTAAAAAGATTTTATTTATTTATTTATTTGAGAGAGAGAGAGAAACAGCATGAAAGGGGAGAGGGTCAGAGGGAGAAGCAGGCTCCCCGCTGAGCCGGGAGCCCGATGTGGGGCTCGATCCCAGGATTCCGGGATCATGACCGGAGCCGAAGGCAGTCGCTCAACCAACTGAGCCACCCAAGCACCCCGTTTCTGTTTTTTTGTTTGTTTGCCTATTTGTTTTGTTTTTTTCAGATTCCACATATAAATGAAATCATATGGTATTTGTCTGTCTCTGTCTGACTTACTTTACTTACATTAATACCCTCTAGGACCATCCATATTGTTGCAAATGGCAAGATCTCACTCTTTTTATGGTTGAGTAATATTTATAATATTACTAATTTATAATATTACACACACACACATATATATATAAAACATTTTCTTTATCCATTCATCTATCAATGGACATTTGGGTTGCTTCCATATCTTGGCTATCGTAAATAATGCTGCAATAAACATAGGGGTGCATCTATCTTTTAGAATTAGTGTTTTCATTTTATTCAGGTAAATACCCAGTAGTGGACTTACTGGATCATATGGTAGTTCTATTTTTAATTTTTGAAGGAACTTCCATACTGTTTTCCACAGTTGCTTTACGTTTATATTTACATTCCCACCAACAGTGCATGAGGGTTCCCTTTCCTCCACATCCTCATCAACACTTGTTATTTTTTTTTAAGATTTTATTTATTTATTTGACAGAGAGAGAGTGAGAGAGGGAACACAAGCAGGGGGAGTGGGAGAGGGAGAAGCAGGCTTCCCGCGGAGCAGGGAGCCCGATGCGGGGCTCGATTCCAGAACCCTGGGATCATGACCTGAGCTGAAGGCAGACGCTTAATGACTGAGCCACCCAGGTGCTCCAACACTTGTTATTTTTTTATCTTTTTTTTGATACTAGCCATTCTGACTAGTGTGAAGTTATTCTCACTGTAGTTTTGATTTGTATTCCCCTGATGATTAACGATGTTGAGCATTTTTTCATGTGTCTATTGGCCATCTGTATGTCTTCTTTGGAAATATGTCTGTTCAGTTCCTTTGCCCATTTTTAAACTGGATTGTTGTTTTTTTGGTGTTGATTTGTGTAAGTTCTTTATATATTTTGGATATTAACCCTTTATCAGATATATCATTTGCAAATATGTTCTTCCATTCAGTAGGTTGCCTCTTTGTTTCCCATGCTGTGCAAAAGCGTTTATTTTGGTGTAGTCCCAATAGCTGATTTTTGCTTCTCTTTCCCTTGCCTAAGGAGATGTAAATCTTTTTAAATGCCTTTTGCCAGTTTTGACAGTACCAGAACTATCTTTTTCAAGGATCTGAGAGCCGTCTCTTTGAAACGTAAACATTACAGAAGATAATGCCCCTATCTCCTAGTCTCTTTGGGAGGGTAGGTGCCTAATTTCAGTGAGTATCTTGTTCCAAGTTATAAAACTATCTCTTGCCAGAAGGCAAGAGAAAATTTGCTTTTTCTTTGGATGAGGCCAATGAGCAGACACAGATGGACAATGTGTTCCATCTCACCTCAATGCTGAAAATGATCCCACCTTTTGTTTTAGGGAGTTGAGCACAGACTGACTTCTGATCTCTCTTCCTTATTAAAATAAACTTGACTAAAGTCTTCCTTACTTGTTTAACTCTGCTGGAATTTCTGTTTTGACAATAGCTTATAAATCTTTTCTGTCATTTCTCTAAGGACTGACTTTTCAGAAGTAGACGGTTCCTTAACCAAGGGCAGGGAAAAACAACTTGAAATAGCTTTGGAGACATGATTACTCAGAGAAAACTTTCCAAGCCTGCTAAAATTTCTGGAAGCTATTTTCACAGAAAAACAGGGTAAGTATATATTCAAGTAACCTTCTTTTCCTGGGCATGTAAGAATGCCACAGAACACTTACAAAGTCAAGAATAGAAGTTTGCCTTCAGATTACCAGTATTGACCTCCCACCTTTCAATGAGTCATCTAGTGGGGTGATTAAACCTTCCCTCAAGTTGGTCTCTGAGAAATTCTGTTGTATTTGCCAGAGGACACCACTGATGATGCATTATTTCCTCTGCAAATCACCCTCACCTTTATGCTTTCCCATAAATGACAAACCAGGTGGTCAGCCAATGCTTGACTGTAACAGTTTGTATCCTGTTTATAAAAGCAATTTTGGGGGTAATACATGTTAGAAAATTTATCAAAAAATGTGCTCAGTGAGACTGGAGGTGGTCATTAGGAAGCTTCTTAGAATCCTTGTCTTGGAACATTTGAAAGTGTGGTTTAGACATTTTGTAGATCATAATTGTTACTAAGACAGTCTTCATCAATAGACATTAATTTTCTTCTCAAATATTTTCTTCTATTGAGATAATGTATATGTGTACGAAACATTAATTAGAAAAAGTAATTTAATCATCAAATACTTGTGAATATGTAAGTAGATACCATTATACTGATATGAACCTTGTCCTTAAAGAAATAATAACAGCAACAACAACAATACCTATGGAAGAATGACTATGCATTATGTTGTGCTTAGTGTTTTCATATATTATTCAATTTGTACAACAATCAGAAACTTAAATTACACACACATATATATTATATAATATATTGATATTTTGCCAGTGAGAAAGCTGAAGCTTAAAGAGGTTGTATAACTCACCTAAGTTTACATAACTGGTAAGGAAAGGATGAAAATGCAAGTGTAATTGATGAAAAAGTTTGGGCTGTAATTCACTACACAATGCTGACTACCTGGGCTTCATATTTGAGATATAATGAATAGAGCAAGGTAAATAAGTATTTATATTTCCATTTTAGAAGTATGTACTTTTGGTTTCCGAGCTTTAGATCATTAATGCTCCATCATCCAGCTGCAACACTACCATCAGTTGGCATCAAGTGGGAACCCTGGAGGTCAGTGTGCTTGGGATAAAAGCATCACTCACCTGGCTTCCATGCTTCCATGAGTGAGAGTGAAGAGAAGACCTCATAAGTCTAAGATTCTAGTCTTTTCCATTGCAGACAATTGCAGATTCCATGAGTTCCTTTCCCTTCTCCAACCTCTCTTGAAGAGGAGGCTAAGCACCCCTCCACTCTCCCTCAAGAGGGGAACCACCATAATGCTCTCTACTTTTATGGATTTCTTTCATTTTCATCTAGCTTGAAGTTGTCAAAGGAGCTGTTTGCATAGCTCCTATTAAGTTCAGTGTGCTTCTCAAAATGTATCATCCATTTTCTCCAGCTTTAGGCATTAACTGAAATTTTGAGATAGCAGAAAAAGGCCTATTCTATATATTAATGCACTTCAATTGTAAATCTGTTCCTCCTTATCCTCTAAATATATAAACATGCTTAATTTTCACTTCATTTTATTTTAGTGTAAATAATTCACAAAGAGAAAAACTGGAAAAGAAGGTCAAAGAGAGATTAGAAGACAAACTCACACTAAGGCAAAACAAACCAAATTTAAAACTAAGCCTATCACTCTGCCTGAATAAAATGTCACAGAACTGGATAAATGTCTAAGAATCAAGGATTAGGTTATATAATCTTTTAAAGGCATTGAGATATTATTTTAATTATCTTTAAATCCTTTCTATCTTTTTCTATCTTTTATTCTACAAGGTTGAGTTTTACAGAATTCTCCTACAAACCCAAGAGATTAATGTACTCAGAGAGGCTAAAAAAATCAAACTCTGGGTGTGATCTCCCTAGGAAACTGGAGCAAGCTAATAGTCTGTTCTATCCTAGCAGGGTTTGTTTTGTAGGGGAACACTTCACTAGGGTCAATTTCTAAAGCAAATCTGATTTAAAATCCATTTGAGAACATTAGCTGCTTTTTCATTCTCTTAAGAATTAAAATGAACTAAAAAAGCCACACTTATTTTCTCTTTAACTGTCATCAGACTTACAATATTTCTATTCTGGTCTTCCCGGTGTCCTATGAGCATGACTACACTGGGCAGTGGGCCCCAATTAGGAGTACAGGAAACTGATGTCTGCATCCATTTGGGATGAGATTTTGACTATTTCGTGTGTGTGCACATAAGTTTATTTCTCTTGTATAAATAGCCAGGAGTGGGATTAGTATGTTTGTTTTAACCTTATGAGAAGCTAGCTGCAAACTGTTTTCCAGAGTGGCTAAAACTCATGCATATCCTCCTTTACTTGGATTTTTTTCTCTGTACCAGTCATACCTTGACAACCAGGACCTCGCAAGAATAAGAGAATTATGTCAATGAGGACCATGCTGGCAGTGGGATGAGATTAGAAGGAAACAGCTTTCCAGAAGTGGGTTCCTTGAGCTGCAAGCAGTAGAGCTGTGGAACATCCCTGATTTCCAGGTTAGTCCAGACTTCAGTTTAAAATAAAAGGAATTTTAAAGAAGATGTGGCACACATATACAATGGAATACTACTCAGCCATCAGAAAGGATGAATACCCACCATTTGCATCGACATGGATAGAACTGGAGGAGATTATGCTAAGTGAAGTCAGTCAAGCAGAAAAAGACAATTATCATATGGTTTCACTCATATGTGGAACAAAAGCAATAGCACGGAGGACCACAGGGGAAGGGAAGGAAATCTGAAGGGGGAGAAATAAGAGAGGGAGACGAACCATGAGAGACTGTGGACCCCGGGCGACAATCTGGGGGTTTCAGAGGGCAGGGGGGGTGAGGGGAGGGGGTAACAGGGTGATGGGTATTGAGGCGGGCACGTGTTGTGATGAGCACTGGGTGTTACACGTAACTAATGAAACATTGAACACTACATCAAAAATTAGTGATGTACTTATACAGTGGCTAACTGAACATAATAAAAAAAAGGAATTTTAACTTGTTTAAAAGCCAATATGGAGCAATAAGAACTCTCATTCACTACCAGTGGAAATGTAAACTTGTACAGTGACTTTGGAAAACACTTTGACAGTTTCTTATAGAGATAAACAAACTTTTATCTTACCTACAACCTGAAATTTCATACCTAGGCATTTCCTCAAGTGAATTGAAAATTTACGTTCCCACAAAACCCTGTACACATATGCTTATGGCTGCTTTATCCTAATTGCCCAAGCTGCAAATAACCAAGATGTCCTTTAACAGGTGAATGCATAAAAACAAACAAATAAACAAAACAAAGTAAAAGCAAACAAACAAAAACTGTGGTACATCCATACAATGGAGTTCTCTATTCAGCAATAAAATGAAATGAACTATTGATTCTGCAACAATATGGATAAACTTTAAATGCATTTTGCAAAGGAGAAGAAACCAGAAACTACACAGTCTCAAAATGACACTTCAACTTAGCCAATATAATATTATTAAAAATGTTTTATTGAATAAAATGACACATAGGAAGGTAAATTATTAATATCTATATAACTAAGGGAAAAGTAACTTTCATCATATTTTTGTGTTGTTATT
Organism: Neomonachus schauinslandi; assembly: GCF_002201575.2. Taxonomy (NCBI): domain Eukaryota; kingdom Metazoa; phylum Chordata; class Mammalia; order Carnivora; family Phocidae; genus Neomonachus; species Neomonachus schauinslandi. The sequence goes on along the minus strand of NC_058404.1, from coordinate 118,795,405 downwards.
TATAGTTTTGCCCAGTTTCTTTAGAGGGAGCCCCTCTCTTTTAAAACTAATGATCCAGGCACTTAGGTGGCTCAGTTGGTTTGGTGTCTGACTCTTGGTTTTAGTTCAGGTTGTGATCTCAGGGTCATGAGATCGAGCCCAAGTTGGGCAGTACTCGCAGTGCGGATTCTGCTGGGGATTCTCTCTATCCCTCGCTCTCTACTCCTCACCCAGTTCACACTCTCTCTCTCTAAAAAATAATTTAAAAAAATAAATAAAACTAATGATCCATACGAAAAAGTTTTTTTTCTTTAATTTTAGAATTAAATATTTTTAAATCCTAAAACAATGGCAGCTCCTCATAAAATGTAAAATTTAGAAATGTTTCCAAAAAATTATAAACTATTTTTACAAAACAAAATTATGTAGTAAACTTACCTTTTTTATTTCTATGTAGGAGGTGATAAGTAAATAAGAAAAATTTAGAGATTTTAAAGTAATGATTCACTGTGTGATTATGAAGTTAGAGAGATTGTAACGAGTATAACGAAAGACCATAGTAACAATACAGTAGAGGTACTGAGAAAAAAATGGGTTAAATCCGAACATGTACACTTTTATCCCCTAAACCCTACTTTAGAAAAATCTAGAACATGACAGAATACACAAGCATGCTTTCCATTAACTACCAGAGTGATGATGTCATCATACATCATATAGTCTCTGGAAAACTCTACCATACATTTATGAAGAAAGGGAGTGAAAAGTCTATTTTGAAAATAGTCACGTATCCACTGCCGTACATTGAGAGCTGCCGTATTAGGCTGTGACAGGTCATTGACAGGTTGGATGGAAGGAGAAATATAGGAAAGTATAACTAAAGGTTCAGATTCTTAGGTGTCTTAGTGATGGAACTTTAATAAAATGAGAACATCTTAGTCTTTATTAAAATAATTGAGAGACAAAGTCAAAACCACTTTATATATCTTTGTCATTTGTTTTTGCCAATATTGCCCATGAACATTTTGATAAATATTTCTTATCAAAATTTGGTAATACAATAGAGTTTTGTCATCAGTGAGCAGGGAAACCATTTGATCTGTCATCTAAGCAGAGCCCACCAAAACTGAAAGGGGTGCTACTATTCTTACACGGAGCCAATAGATGCAAAAACTTTGTCCTAGGGGAACCAGAACATAAAGTCATCTTATCTTCGAAACACATGTTCTGGAGCTTGGTGGATTTCTAAATTTGTGAATATTTCTGTAGCTTATACATTTCACACATTAATACTCAGTAAAGTTTACATTTCTGAGGGTTGCTGAATTTGTATGATAAATAGCAACATTTAAGCAATGATGAGATTTGAATACTGAAATTTTGGTTGGCTCACTCAGTAACTAAGTTACTTCTATACATCCATTTTGACATAGTTGAATCTATTTTATATACAATGGAATTGAAAAGCATTATCTGGCCCTAAATTACATGTAGTTATTAGTATATTCTCTTGACTATACACAGGTTTCACAACAATGCTCAACATACAAGACAGGTGCATGCCCTTTATGAAAACAAAAGATCAGAAGTATGAGAATGAATCTTTAGCCCAATAACTTAATATTAATGTTATTATTATTTTGGTTATATCTAAATGTGTTATATTAAACACGAATTATGTTGATAGTCTTTTTTTTTTTTTAAAGGTTTTATTTATTTATCTGAGAGAGAGAATGGGAGACAGAGAGCATGAGAGGGGAAGGGTCAGTGGGAGAAGCAGACTCCCTGCTGAGCAGGGAGCCTGATGCGGGACTCGATCCCGGGCCAGGATCATGACCTGAGCCGAAGGCAGTCGCTTAACCAACTGAGCCACCCAGGCGCCCTGTTGATAGTCTTATGAAGAAAAATATTTAAGATTGTATCTTAATAAAGGTATATTTGGTGGCAGAGATGGCCAATGAACAAAGACTTGATACAGTTTATCTCTTTTTTTTTTCTACTAGTGGCTAAAGACCAATGGAATTATCTTGAACAGAAACAGAATAAAATATTTATGAGGATTGGCTTAGAAAAAGCTTCAGGAAGTAGTTATTCTTTTCACAGTATTTTAATTTGGGTTTTGGAATGTTAAGCAGTTGTTATGTGTGGTGTTTGTTCCTTTAAGAGGGAAAGAATTCTCCCCAGACATAGTAGAGAGCTGACACATGGGCATGAAAGAATGGTCTCAGAGCTGCCACTGTCTTGCTATGGGCAGTCTTGAGTCATCTAACCCACCTTTCCTTCAGTAGATAAAGAATGGATTATAGGAATTTTGCACTATTCCCCAAAAAGCCATTGAAATGAACAATTAATATGAATTACTGCAAAGCAGTAGTTTCTGTTTTATAGACCTCCAAGGGCCTGATTATCCAATTTCCAGGTTGTCCAGGATCTTCACATTGCCTTCTTTATTATGCTGCGTGCCTTTTCAGATATATATTCTTTTTTTTTTTTTAAGATGTTATTTATTTATTCGACAGAGATAAAGACAGCGAGAGAGGGAACACAAGCAGGGGGAGTGGGAGAGGGAGAAGCAGGCTTCCCGCCGAGCAGGGAGCCCGATGCGGGGCTCGATCCCAGGACCCTGGGATCATGACCTGAGCCGAAGGCAGACGCTTAACCATCTGAGCCACCCAGGCGCCCCCAGATATATATTCTTGAAATAATGCTTTCAATGGAGAAAGAGAAAATTGGAGACTTAATATCCAACATTTACTGAAAAACTAAGGGTTCTTAAAATACATTAGCCCTTTCTTCCCACACTGTGCTTTTTAGTCACGTTCCCCCAAAACTCTCGTCACAAAGCTCGCCATCTACAATGCACTTTATCCCACCAAGCTTCAGATCAGGGAGTGGTGAGCTCTTTCTTAAGTCATCATCTACCATATCTGAATTCTGTCATAGAACATCACATTTAAAGCCTTTATAAACAGGTTCTAGCTTTACTTTTTTTTAATTGCAAAAAGCAATAAACTGTGATAGATTATTTATTCCAATATAGATGGCTTTCAAAAAGCTTTTCATTAAAGTTCCATCAGATTAGTTCAAAGTCTCTTTAACTTGATGGAATCTGTGGAGCTTCAGTGGTTCTTTTATTCACCAATATTCCTTTTTTTTTTTTTTTTAAACTGCTTCTCGTCTAATCTCCCGAAACTGCTTTCTTTGGGAGACATTACCTTTACAACGAGGAAAGGTAGCATGGTGGTTAGGATGTGAGCTCTGGATCTGGACTGCCTAGGTTTAAATGAGGATAATAACTGGACCTTCCTCACAAGGAAATTTTGAATATCAAATAAGTTAATTCATGATATGAAATAAGTATTTAATAAAATTTATTGAGGGCCTACTATAATTCAGGGCCTGTGATAAACAATTTGGGATATAGCTAAAAAGAGAACACATCCTTAAGAACTGAGTTTAGAAGGAAAAGTGCACATTGAAACAAATGGAATGGAATGCAAATGGAAACTGCATTGTTCTAATATCATATAAGTTACAGAGGTGCCATAAATTTGGGGGGTTTCTGCAAAGTCTTCCCAAAGATTACAACTAAAATTGAACTCTGACTGGGTAATGAAGAAGAATCATCTGGCCTCTGTGACTTTGGAAAGACAGAGCAGGTGGCATCCTGGGCAGGTGGCGTCTCTGCCTGGAGGCTTGCCCAGGGCCTACCTCTCAAGGCATTCTAATGATTTAGAAAGTTCAAGGAATTAAATTGCTTTTTGCTCAAACTAGGTAGAGCAAATTTATGTTTTTTCAGTAGAACCCTGACAAATATAGTGGCTTATATTATTTTTTTTCACATGATTTTTTTAAGAAATCATACTTCTGATAACTGTCTGCTCCTAATCCTGTTTACTCTCAATCTACATATAAGATAGGCATCACATCTATACTTCTTAAATGCCAAGTCCTTTTCTGGATCGTATCTTTAAAGTGTATTTTAAATATTCATTAGTATCTATTTGTACATTTCAAAGAACTTAGCCTTCATGAACTCTGACTTGCTTAAATGTAAAATATAGACACTAATACCTATTACATATGATTATTATGAAGAGACAAAATAATTGTTTTTATAAAAATGCTTTGAAAACTGCAAAGGATTGTAGTAAACACTAGACACTACACGTATTTGTTTTGATCCACTGTCATGGAATTCTCAGAAAAAATATTATCAGCTGAAGAGATCCACTTTATAGCAACAATGCGTGGAAGTGGACCCATGAACATGGAATTCACTGGTCATATGACATTTTGCACCATCCAGAAGCTGCTGCCTAATAGAGAATTAGAATGGATTGCTGAAGGCCCAGGTGAAGTTTTGTTTCAAGGCAATATTTCAGTAGCGTTGGGAGTTATTCTCTAGGCCTCAGTATACACCATGAGTAAAAAACTTTTGTATGGTTCTGGGCCTCAAAAGGATAGTACGTGGATCTGGAAAACAAGGGCGTATAAGCAGGACCATCACTTGCCATTATTCCAGTTGACCAGATTGGAGAAATTTGGGTGCCTGGCTTCTAGAATTCCGGGTTATTGAATTAAAAGCTATAAATTCCACTTGTGCATTTTGTCCTCCTTGTGCTCATCAACCATCCTGAAGAAAGAGGAGTCACCAACCTGGCAGAGGTAATTGATTCTTATCATTAGGAGAGGGTATGGACATTATTACACATTGAGGGCAGGAAGAATATGGCTACCAAGCAATCCACTGAGTACTCCCCTTAGGACTCTCTTGCCCAGTTTGTTATTGCTGTTTTTTTTTAATAGTCAAAATAGCTTATTTATTTAATTTTTAGAGAAAAAGACCTGGAGAGGCAGAGGAGAGGGAGAGAGAATCTTAAGCAGGCTCCACACCCACCCAGCCCAGAGTCCAATGTGGGGCTCGATCTCATGACCCTGAGATCATGACCTGAGTCAAAATCAAGAGTTGGATGCTTAAGCAACTGGGCCAGATAGGCTCCCCACAGTAGTTTATTTTGCTTATGAATGTGGGGCTTGGCTGGGCCCACTTAGGCTGTTTCACTCAAGGTTTCTCATGCTGATGTGTCCAGATAGTGCCTAGGGCTAGAGTCATCTCAAAGGCTTATTCACTCTTGTGTTTGGGGCCTAGTCTGGGGAGATTCAAACAGCTGAGGTCTGAAACAGCTGGGAGTCCTTAGGCATCTCTCTCTTTCTCTCTCTCTCTCAATAGTTTGTTCATTTTTGTTGCTGTTTGCAAAATTGCTGTTGCAGTACTTTGTTGAATGAATATACCACAATTGATTTATCCATTCTACTGCTAGTGGGCATTTGGGTTGTTTCTAGCTTGGGGCAATTATGAATAGTACTGGTATAAGCATTCTTGAATGCATTTCTTGGTACACACGTGTAGATTTCTCAGGTATATAGCTAGGACTGGAATATTACAGGTTTAAATGGAAAATTAACAACTTCCAACATAGTTCTAGTGTATGTTTGAACAGAATGGTGATAAAAGTTTCAACAACTGTTTCCTTTGCTTACTTTCTTCCAACTGTCCCTACTCCTACCACAAAGACGAGGGTTTTTTATATCCCTGTGATCTGGTGCTAATCACAATTGTAAAATGAATCATTTGCCTTCTCGAATTTGGCCATATCTTTTAAAAAAATAAAAAGGAATTTTTTTTTTTTTCTGGATGAAATTGTTGTGTCAACATTTCTCTGTAGTTAAAAACCTTTCCGAGTTGTGCCTGGAATTTATAAAATCTTTTTTGGGGGGGTGATAGTCAATCCATCCATCATTCTTCTATTCATCCATTCATTAAATAGCTCAGTGGGCCCAATGTAATCACAAGAATCTTATTAAAAACAATAAGTTTTTTCTGTACCAGAAGCATATAGGTATAAGATAAAATTAAAAATTGATACCATTAATATAGTATCTTAAAACATCTGGTATTTATGAATAATTCCAATGATTTCTAAGCAGAAGCTTACTAGTTACTGAGAAAAATAAAATAAACCTAAAGGAATGCAAGTATATATGTTCATAAATTAAAAACTCAATGTTGTTTAGATATTAATTTTCCTCTCATTTATTCTTATATTTACAATCTCATTTGAAGATGAACAGATTTTCTTGTTAAAAATGCAAGCTAATGCAAAACTTCAAAGAACCTAGAATAGCCAAGACAGTCTTGAAGAAAAGGAAGAAAAGAATTGGAGGGGTTTCACCTACACATACCAACTTAGTAAAAGCTATAGTATTAAAAGTCACACAGAGAGATAAACAAACAGACCAGTGGAATAGAATGGGATCCAGAAAAATAGCTACACATATTCATACTGCCAAAAAGTGGCATTTCAATTTAGTGAGGTGGGAGAAAGATGGTCTTTTCAATAAAGTGGTGCTGAAGCAATTAGACATATGTAAGAAAAAAAAAAATCTTGACACCTACTTCACATCATACACAGAAATCATTCCATACAGATTGCAGATCTAAATGTCAAAAGTAAAACAAAAAAGATTCTGAAAGAAATCCAAGGAGATTATGTTCCTAAATTTAAGGTAGACAACCATTTCTTTAAGGACACAGAAAGCACTAACTATAAAGGGAAAGATTGGTGAATAGTAGTATATTAAAATTAAGAACTATTATTCATAAAAAGATATTAATCAAATGTTAGAAAATTCAAGCTACACAGTAGAAGAATATATTTAAATGTACATATCTGACAAGGCACTCATATTTAAAATGCATAGATATTCGGGGCGCCTGGGTGGCTCAGTTGGTTAAGCGACTGCCTTCGGCTCAGGTCATGATCCTGGAGTCCCGGGATCGAGTCCCATGTCGGGCTCCCTGCTCAGTGGGGAGTCTGCTTCTCCCACTGACCCTTCCCCTCTCATGCTCTCTGTCTCCCATTCTCTCTCTCAGATAAATAAATAAAATCTTCAAAAAAAAATGCATAGATATCCTACGAGTCAATTAGAAGAAACAAATAATCCAATAAAAAATTGAGCGAGAGACTCAAGCAAGCACTTCATAATAGAATAGATTAATATGACCAATACATTTTTTTAAAGATTTTATTTATTTGATAGAGAGAGAGAGCACAAGTAGGCAGAGCAACAGGCAGAGGGAGAGGGAGAAGCAGGCTCCCTGCTGAGCAGAGAGCCGACGTGGGGCTCGATCTCAGGATCCTGAGATCATGACCCGAGCTGAAGGCAGACACTTAACTGACTGAGCCACCCAGGTGCCCCTGACCAATATATTTTTAAAAAGGTGCTCAACTTTGTTTGTTGGTCATAAGTAAAGAATTAAAACAATAATCTAACTTAATGCACCACTGCCAGGACAGCTAATGTGAAAAAGACAGATAATCCAAAAGTTGTTGAGGACGTGGAACAACTGGAAACAGGAGTATAAATGACTGCAACCACTTCTGAAACGGAAGAATGCTAAGATTCAGAGTGATCATACACTGGGATTTGAACAATGGCCTGTATGAATCCAAACTTTATGCTTTAACAATTGCATTCCTTTGTTTTATTCATTTGTTCTTTTAGCCATTAATTTCTTATTATATGTCAATCATGGCCCTGGATACTGAGATTGTAAATAAGACAACCATGATTCCTGCTGTCATCAGCTTTCAGTCTGGTAGCCGAGACAGTTATAAAGCAAATGAGCAAATAAATAAGCAAGAAAGATATCAGATGGTGGTAATGTATGAAGGAAATTAAAAGAAGGTGATATGATAGAGACTGAGAGATCAGGGAATATATCTAAGAGGAGATACCATTTTAACTGATTTTAACTGAGATCTGATTGACAATAATTAGCCAGCCATGACAAGATCAGAAGGAACTCTTTCCAGGCAGAAAGAACAAGTAATGTAAAAGCCCAAAGGCAAGAATCTAGTTCTAGGGACAGAAGAAGGTTAATGTGGTTGAAGCAGAGTGGGTGATGTGAAGCAGAAGGCAAGATGAATCAAGGAGGCAGGCAGAATAAAATCATTTAAGACTTTGTAAACTAGCAAAAGAATTTATATTCTAAGTGTGATGGAAAACCACTGGAGATTTTTAAACTGGCTGTTGTGTGAGTAATGAATTGTTTATGATAAGAGTAAAGGCAAAGGGTCCAGCTTGAGGGGGTCACTGTAGTGATATAGGTGAGAGATAATGTTAGCTAAACATAGGAGGTAATGCAGATGGAAAGAAACAGTTTTTAAGGCAGAGTTGATGGGACTTTTAAACTGATTAGATTGCATAGGAGGAAAGAAAAGAATCAAAGATAGCTTACTGGCTTAAACAACTTGTTGGATGGTAGCACTATGTATTGAGATGCAGATCAGACGATGTTATGACCACCTCCGATTCATTCCATTGGTGAAGGAAGGATCCTGTACCCTAAAATATAGGAGATGGTCAAACACACAACACCTGATACTGGATAGATGAGATTGACAGCAGTTTATTAGTCATGCATTCTCAGCGCAGAGGAAGAGGACACTGCATGCTATGGTAGGCCATACAAGTGTTGCACTTGGAAGCTGGGTGAACCAGAAGGGCTGTGGGGAGGCAGGCCTTATAGTAACAGGAGGGTGCAGTGCCCATTGGTTTCTGCAGGAGGATATGATTAAATAATTTTGTGGGTTGGCAGGGAGGTGAATCTGTTAGGTTGAGGATCAGTTTGGGGGTGGGTGCCACTGGTCCAGCTGATTAGGGGAAGTAGTCAGATGGGGAAACTTTCCCACTGGGTAGGAGCATTTCTGGCAAGAACAGAGGAACTCACAGCTAGAATTTGGGGCCCTGTGAGGCTCAAAGATGTCAGGGCAGCACTTGAAATTCTAAATCTTATAATACAGAGGGGACATGGAGTTCTTTTGGCTATGGTATATTTGAGATAGAGGTTTGTGTGAAGATTCCATTCACATGGAGTTGTCAAGTTGGATATACACATCTAGAACTGTGAGGAGTCAGAATTGGAGGTGATGATTTAGGAGCTATTGATATATCAAGTCATAGTCCTGGATGGGAGAGTACATAGATACAGAAGAGAAGAGAGCTCAAGACTTAGCTTTGGATATATTTCCACTTTGAGAGAAGTATCAAAGAGACTAGGAAGAGTAGCTGGTGAGATAGGGAGAACATCAGGAGATAAAGTATCATGATCCAAGAGAAACATTTCAAGAAGGAAGTGATCATATGTGACAAATAACTCCTGAGTTGTCTTGTAAGATAAGTAATCTTTGGATTTACAACCTGATAACCTTGAGCAGAGGGTATTTGTGAAGTTGTGGGAAATGGAGAGGAAATTGGACATTTTTTGCTGGTCCCCATTTATAGTTCATTGAAACCAGTGGTATCTACTGGTCTCTAGCATTTAGTTATTGTTTGATTTTGACAACAAAATCCCCTATGGAATCTAAAGCATGTAGATATAGAAAATAAATATTCAGGGGCACCTGGGTGGCTCAGTCAGTTGGGCATTAGAATCTTGGTTTAGGCCCAGGTCATGATCTCAGAGTCCTGAGATTGAGCCCTGAACTCTGTGCTCAGTGGGGAGTCTGCTTCTCTCCCTCTCCCTCTGCCCCCCAACCCCCACCCCGCACTTTTTATAAAATAAATAGATAAATTTTTAAAACAAAAAAAGAAGCATTCATTCTTTTTCCATAGGAAGTTAGCCTTATCTGTCTTTCAAAGGCCAATGTCACAATTTGTGGGGTGTTTCTTATCTAATAGGGTAAGTACTTATCCCCTGAGAAATTGCAACAGGCAGAGATATACGCACCTACCACATGGCCCTGCCTTCTGTAAAGTCACACTCCCTCAATACCTATGCTGAAGCTTGGCTAGCCTTTTAGTTTTCACAAACAAAACAAGTTCTTGCTTCAGAATATTTGCATGTGCTTTCATCTGTGCCTGAAAAAAACAATCTCTCATTTTCTTCTGTATAATCAGGATCATCCTAGGTACTGTTTAAATGTCTGTTTCTCAGGAAAACCTCCCTGACCTCTCAGGTTAGGTTATGTTTCCTTGCTATGTATTCTCATTGTGGATTTTTCTTTTACAATTCTGATGATCATAATTAAATGCATATCCAGGTAATTATTTGAGTACTATCTCTTTACTTGACCATAAGTTCTAAGACATCCTAATCTCTATTTTGTTCTTTTTTTAAAGATTTTATTTATTTATTTGACAGAGAGATTGAGAGAGCACAACAAGGCAGAGCAGCAGGCAGAGGGAGAGGGAGAAGCAGGCTCCCCACTGAGCAGGGAGCCCGATATGGGGCTCGATCCCAGGACCCTGGGATCATGTCCTGAGCTGAATTCAGGCAGCCACTTAACCAACTGAGCCACCCAGGTGCCCCTCTATTTTGTTCTTGATGATATTTCTAGTGTTTAGCACAAGGCTTTGTATAGTGTGAATGAACAGTAAATACTTGGATTGTTCTCTTCTCAGTCATAAGGGGAAGTAGAAGGGATCCATTTAACAGTAAGGATAAAAACAAAACCAATTTCAACTGTTTTTTTCATTTTATCTTATGCCTAGGATAGCTTATTGGAATAGTTTTTAAAAAATATTAGTATTACTGAACTTATAAGTTTCTGTGTTCAACTTCACTCTTAAAAAAATCTATTCGAAGTTTGAACTGTCATATTGACTTAAATAATAATAATAATTCTAAGGAGGGACACACTAGTTAATATAGAGTTCTGTAGCAAAATAATTCTATCTGATTGATCGATCTATCATCTATGTTGTTATTCTTATATTGCATACATCTCTTAAATATTAACATATGACAAATATGGGAAGATTTTGTTAAAAATTAAGTAATGCCTCAGAGTTACTTCATACATGATCTTCACTCCAGCCATGACTCACTCTGAACTTGATGTCACTCCATTCTGACCTCTATATATTTCTTTATTCCACCCTAAGCCATTTATCTCTCCACTCACACTTGACCCTCATCTTTTCCTTCATTTCATCCCTGACCTTAAGAGGTCGGTCTCAGACATGGAGTGAACACGTCTATTTTAAACAGTATGATATAAAACAAAGCTGAATATTTCATATTAAAGTCTTCCTGAAATAAAAAAAATGATTGCATTAATGTTTCTGGGTCAAAATAAAATGTTATGTACCCAATAAATCCAACAGCTTGAACCAATAGCATAGAATAATAAAAAATTCTTTTCATTGCTTGCAATGATTCAGGAAATTCTCTGCACACCGAGTTTAATGTGAAATGTTAGACAGGAAAGGCCTTGGTCATTTGTAATCAGATTAGTGTCATTCATATGACTCTGATGCATGGCTGAAAGAACCTAAGAGAATGTGAGGGGATGTGAGCACTTCTTTGGTTGTGTGAATCTAAATTGGTATTATAAAAGCTGGCAGAAGTAATCTATTATTTGGCATATTCAAACCTCAAGACAATTTTAGTATTGGCTTTCTTTACTCTTAACTTTGAAAGTAATTTAACAGCTAGTGAAAAAAAAAAAACTTGTGGATTATTTAGGCCTTCTTGCCTCTGTGCACTCTGTTCTCTGTGACTGACTTTTCTTCTCTTTGGAGAATTCCTATTTATCCTTCAGGATTCAGCTCAAACATCATCTATGAAAATTATTCTCTATGCATTTCTTTCCTTGCAATTTTTCCAGGGAGGCAGAGGTGCTCTCCCCAGTCTGTTCCCATGCCGCCTTACTGTAAATCTCTTAATCATTTATTATGTTGTAGTGAAATTATTATTATTATTATTTTTAAAGATTTTATTTATTTGACAGAGAGAGAGACAGCTAGAGAGGGAACACAAGCAGGGGGAGTGGGAGAGGGAGAAGCAGGCTTCCAGCTGAGCAGGGAGCCCGATGCGGGGCTCGATCCCAGGACGCTGGGATCATGACCTGAGCTGAAGGCAGACGCTTAATGACTGAGCCACCCAGGTGTCCCATGTTGTAGTGAAATTATTGTTCATAAATGCAACTGAGCTTAACATTTTGAAGATTCAACAAGATAGATTCAACAAGGATAGATGCTATATTTATCAACAGTGTCTTAGTCACAGATAAGAATTATAGTCCAAGGAAAAAAAATAGAGAAAACCAATAAAAGAAAATGACTATATAATAACCCTTGTGATTCCATGTTCCTCAGTTTCCTGAATAATTGTTTTTCCATGTAGGATGTTAGTGTGCTAGTTAGCCAACATTCTGGTATTTTCTCCAGTTTCCTGTCAGTTTTGCTAAAATAACTTAACTCTCCTGATTTGGAATCAACCCTGAGATACCCTCAGGCTTAGAATAAGAACCAGGACAGCTGGGCGCCTGGGTGGCTCAGTTGGTTGGGCGACTGCCTTCGGCTCAGGTCATGATCCTGGAGTCCCTGGATCGAGTCCCGCATCGGGCTCCCTGCTTGGCAGGGAGTCTGCTTCGCCCTCTGACCCTATCCCCTCTCATGTGTTCTTTCTCTCTCAAATAAATAAAAAAAAAAAAAAAAAAAAAAAAGAACCAGGACAGCTATTAAATTTCACAGTTTTTTCGACCACTTAGTCTGGATGACTATTCTTAAGTAAAGAAGCAATGTTATTCTGACCTATACTCATGAGGCCTTGAAATGAAAGGGTGAAGAGTGTTGTCTAGGAAATTTATGCTCTTGATCACTTGTACCTTTATCATATAAGCAGAGAAAGTTTAATTTCAGCCAAATTCCTTCATTTTTTAGTAATGAGCCATATTTGTCAAGATTGTCATTTTAGCATGAATTCTATGAATATACAAACATATATTTAACTATGCAAAATTGTTTGAGATGTCTGGGTTCTTCTCCTAGTACTGAACATTTCTGAGTCAGGTTCTCTTGCTTAAAACCATCAGACAACTCTTCACTGATCCAGGGTCCCCACTGTACTCCCCACTAGGTCAGTTTCACTTGCTCTCTCTTTGCCTAGTTCAGGTTCTCGGTAGCTTCTTGGGTGCTCAGAATTTGTTGCTATTATGATTGCTTATTTTGAAATCAATTAGTTCAACCGTGCATCCCGCAAACTCTCTCCACCCACTACACTTGCTTATCTAAGACTTAATGGTGCAGTGTTAAAGAGTCATGTACTTTTGGGGTCTGCCTTTTAGAAATACAAAGTTGAAGCTTTATATGTTTTTGTGCTTTACATGTTTACATGTTTTGTGCATTTTGTTAAAATGCATTTGTCCTCTCAGGCCACCGAGGACTGCCCATACAGATCCACTCTCAGGTTATTCGGAGGTTGGAGGAAGATGGAACCCAACATCTGAGACCTCCGGTGCAAATGAGAATTCTGATTTAGCACACAGGGCCATATTCTGATGTCTTTTCATTCATACGCTAGGATCTTTTTCTATAGCTTTTCCAATATACTTTACAAGGAACTACATGTGTCTTGTTATAAATTGAAAAGACCATTTTATTGCTAATAAAATATAAATTAATCAAAAGAGGTCTTCACCTTGTCCTCCTGAAATCTCAGACTGGGCAATTTCAAGGTCCTTAGGAGGAGATGAGGTCATCATTCATCATTCCTTGTTTGGCTTGTCAGAGTCACAGGAGTTACTTTAATTTATACATGTGTTTATGAATGTGACATTATATTTAGAGAGTAATTATGTTCATTTCCCCTAATAGCGATGTCATCTGCCAATCAGTAGCCAAATAGTCTAACCTCCAAAAACTGTAGCAATTGTTTTCCATGTTCGCAAGCCATGGTAACAATAACCTTGAAAAAAAGTGGACACATTTCTTATGAATTCAATTAAAATTGAAAGCTTCACTTTTTTTTCTGCAGAATAATGCTCTTGAAAATTTTTATAACTTATACAGTATTTGCTTGTTAAGGAAAATATGGTTAAAACAAAAATAAAAGGAAAACTGTAAACTGTGCTTCTACTAACTAAAGGTATTTACATAACTTAAATATATTTCCTTTCCCCAAGGCACCTGTTACAAACATCTGCCATCCTTACTGAATACGTAGCATGTGTGTTTGGGGAATTTCCACCTATGAGGCAGAGCCTGGCTCCCATTTTAGAAGCAGGAAATCTAAGCCTCATTTTCAACTGGGCCGGGAGCTGAGGGCATGCACCCAGCGTAGGCTACCCCAATTGGATGCAGCCGCCATGGGCTTTGGATTGGAAGCGGCTGAGCAAAGCAGCAGAGACGCAGGAAGACTCAGTCCAGCGAAGGCGGTGCAATTTCCAGAGGCTAGAGGCGCAGCGGTTCTTCAGCCGTGCTGGCTGCCTGCTTTGGGGGATGAAAATTTTGTGAAGAACAGTGATTGCGCCCAGCAGTTCTGGTGGCAGTATTGCTACTTTCGTGGCTCTGAGATGTTCTTTTGTCTGTCGCCAGTGACTGCATTGCCCCAGGCCTGTTCTTCCAGTTCTCAGAGTTTGTTAGATGCCTAACGTGTATTATAAAATTCTTTCTAAGAGTACCTGAGTTCATTTCTATTGCTTGTAACCAGAAACACTGAATCAGCAGATTACTTTTTGTTATATGATTGGAATCCTATTGCAACATGCTTCTGAGTCTGGGGTAAATTCTACCCCTGGGCTAGGGTTTTCTGAAAAACATTCTTATGTTCCCTTTCAGGGTCTTTTGGGTTCCTGGACCGAATTGCAAGGCGTGTGTATGTGTGTGTATGGGGGGCGGGGGGAGTCAGGCAGGGGGTCTTCCCACACATCAAGCAATTCTCAGACAGGAGCAGGGTGTCTGAGAATTCAGCTCAATTCGGACAGTCTCAGAATCCGCAGGTTAAAGGCTTGATCCTATAAGACTGCTTCCCCGCCTACCTCCAATTCATATGCCAGTCTGAAGCCAGGGTTGCTATGTGTGTTTCTTACCCTTTGGTTACAGATTGGAAGTTCCAACAACCCTCTCCAATTCAGGATGCCAATTGCAAGTCCAGGTTGTTTACCTGTACTTCTGACCAACTGGCTATAGATCAGAGGTTCTCATCACCTCCTATTGGGGTTCACTTAATTTGCTTGAGTAGCTCACAGAACTCAAAGAAATATTTCACTTACTAGATCACCAGCTTATGATAAAAGGATATAACTCAGGAACACCCAGATGGAAGAGATGCTCAGGGGGAGGTGTGGGGAAAGTGTGTGGAGCATCCATGCCCTCTCCAGGTGTGCCATTCTCCTGTTACCTCCATGTGTTCACCAACCCGGAAGTTCCCTGAACCCAGTGCTTTTGTGTTTTTATGGAGATTTCCTTACATAGACAAGAATGACGGATTAAATCACTGCCATTGGCAATTGATTCAACTTCATTCCATGATCCCTCTCTAGAAGTAAAGGGGTGGGACTGAAAGTTCCAACCCTTTCATCACAGGGTTAGTTCTCCTGGCAACCAATCCTAATCCTTAGGCAGGGTCCAAAAGTCACCTCATTAACATAACAACTCATTATTGCTCTCAGAATTTAGGAAATTCCAAGAGTTTTAAGAGCTTTATGTTAGAAATGGGACCTAGGGCCAAATACATATTTCTTTTTTTTTTTTTTATTTTTTTATTTATTTATTTGGCAAAGAGAGGGAGAGAGCACAAGCAGGGAGAGCAGCAGAGGGAGAGGGAGAAGCAGGCTCCCTGCTTAGCAGGGAGCCCGATGAGGGATCCCAGGATCATGACCTGAGCAGAAGACAGATGCTTAAATGACTGAGTCACCCAAGTGCCCTGTATTTTTGTTTTCATTCATCTCAAGTGTTTTCTAATCTCCCTTGTGATTTATTCTTTGATCTTTTGATTAGTTGAGCATGTTGTTTAATTTCCAGATATTTATGAATTTTCTGCTTTTTTTGTTGTTGTTGTTATTGAGTTCTAGTTTCATTCCACTGTGGTTGAAGAAAATATTTTTTTCTAGGTGAAGTGGGAAGCCCTGAGAGGATTGTGAGCAAAGGAGTGAAATGATGTGAAGTTATTTTAAAAGAATCACTCTGATTGCTTTATTGAGAATCAATTTTTGGGAGGGCATGGGGTAGAGACTTTTGCAATAATCCAGGTAGGAGATGATGGTGCTTGGACCAGGTTTGTAGCGGTTGACATGGTGTGTATCAGTTGAACCTTGGGTATATTTTAAGAGCTAGAGGCTGTCCCGATGCTTTGGATGTGTGGTGGGCTGGTGGAGATATCCTGCTTCTTTTTTCTCTTCCCTTTATTGATAAGTTGGTAAGATAGGGTAGAGGATACTTGGCTTGTATCTGAGTGGGGTTGAGGAAGTAGATCAAGGAAGATGTCTTTACAGCTGTTGGAAATGGATAGGCAATGAGGGTCATTGCTGACACCTGACGTGGAATTGTCTCTGGGCACTCTTCTCAGACACATGGAGGAACACCAAGAAAGCAGTCTGTGGAGCTGCCCAGGAGCCCTGAAAAGAAAATTTCTGCATTCTCTTCCTTATCTATTTTATTTTGAATATTCTTTTTTTTTTTTTTTAAAGATTTTATTTATTTGACAGAGAGAGACACAGCGAGAGAGGGAACACAAGTGGGGGGAGTGGGAGACGGAGAAGCAGGCTTCCCGCTGAGCAGGGAGCCCGATGTGGGGCTCGATCCCAGGACCCTGGGACCATGATCTGAGCCAAGGCAGATGCTTAACCATCTGAGCCACGCAGGCACCCCAAGTTTTTTTTTTTTTAAAGATTTATTTATTTGACAGAGAGAGACACAGTGAGAGAGGGAACACAAGCAGGGGGAGTGGGAGACGGAGAAGCAGGCTTCCCGCTGAGCAGGGAGCCCGATGCGGGACTCGATCCCAGGACCCTGGGATCATGACCTGGGCCGAAGGCAGACGCTTAACGACTGAGCCACCCAGGCGCCCCTATTTTGAATATTCTTATTCTTCAACCTAAAATGGCTGCATCTTTCTTGAGAAGTGGGTTTAACTTCACATGTCCAAAGCCACTTCTATTAATTCGCCATTTCTAACCCTTCACCTCTACAGCTTTCCCCTACATGGGGGCCCAGGGCCAGAGAGCACATTCCCAGAAAACGCATGCGTAATCCATGCGATCTTGCGCAGACTCTGAAAATAGCCCAGGGCTAAGGCTTAGGAGGCTATATGGCTACTCATGCCTCAAAGAGCTTTGGATGGGGGCAGATTGATACAGGCATGAAAAGGTTTCTTTAATATTCTCCCCATGCACACAATGATACTAATGAAGTTTTGAACATGTGTTTAATGTTTGGCCCTGTGCTATTCATGCATAAGCTCATTCAATTCTCACATCGGCATTTTGAAGAAATTATTATTTTCTCTTTTTTTATTGATGAGTTAAAATGAGGCTCAGAGCAGAACCACTTGCCCCAGGTTCCCCAGCTCTCAGTTGGTGAGGCTTAGCTTTAAACTCGTCTGTCATTTGTTAGAGACCTGATGCTGTAGCTCTAAAATGCTATGCTCTATACTCTATATTCCAATTCATGTGCTCTCCACACAGGATGTTTTCTACATTTTGATAACTTTTCTTTCCATAGATGTTTTTCTCCTGCATCAAGGTAACTAAGGAAAACTAGATATTTTCAATGAGGAAAACTAAGGAAGAAAGCAACACGCAATATAGTTCTGAGGGTGAGTGTGTTCAGACAACTTAGGACCTTTTTTTGCTAGCCAGGAGGAAAATATTAGGACTGCTTTTGCTTTTAATATTATTTTTAATATTTTTAAAGAAAAAAGCAAAATCAAATCTGTCACATATTACCACATATACAAAGGGTATGAATGTATTAAACTATTCAGTATAACTAGAACAACTTAAAAAATACTTTATTCACTAGCTACAAACTTTATATTCATTTATTTCTTATATACACAGAATTTTTGCCAAGCTATTTTATAACACACAATCACTGACCTTGTACAGAGCTATTGTACTTTATTCTTCATTCCTGCTTAGCCCTAAGGGAAATTATTACAACATTGTTCTACATGGCCAGTGTCATGCTTCATTTCCTTAACTGTAAGAATGCTATCAGCAACAAGTGGGATCTCAATTTGTTACTGTTAAAAGTGTGAGAAATTGTAACTCTCCTGACTGCAGTTGATGGAATAATTTACCAGACGCTAATCAGAAGTTTTTTGATGAAATTCTGCATTAACAAAATTCAAGTTCAAATCTGAGCTGGCTAGCATTGATTTTTCACATTTATTTTGTACTTCTGAGGTTTGATGCTAAGCTTCTTGGCATTCTTCTTTGTGCTTGGTAAGCATGGAGGTCACTCTGAAGTTGGTCGGATCTCTGTTGATAAGAGATTGGCAGGATCTGGAGAAGAATACAAATTTGGCTGCTGGGTCAGAAATGTCACCATCATGAAGTTAGGAGATGGAAAACTGCAGCAGCATACTGAGCTTGCTAAAAAATAAAAGATGTTAGATAAGATTCTACAATAATCATGTTTGCTTTAATTTTTTCCTATGCAGGTAATTTCAAAAACACTTTTTCCAGATGCAAAATAATGAAAATACAACATTCATTATTTATTTACTTTGGTCTTTTAAAAAAATATTTAAAATGATGCAAGTCTTTTTGATTCTCTCAGATTTTTCTCAAAAGATTTTGTATTTTTCTGTTGCTGACTTAAATCCAAAATATCCTAGGATGTTTTAACCATCTGCCTAGTATTTCTAGTCAGTTTTTACCTTCAAAGAATGGAAAAGATTTGGAGTAAACTTTAACATCAGAGAGTAGGGTGAATTTTGGAGGTAAATTATTCCAAGCCCTGACAAATGTGAACATATCAGCATAGCTTTATTTAAAGTCACCTCTATTGAAAATGATTTCATGTGTGTTATTCTATAATTCTCAGTGTCAAAATTCAGACTAAAGGACTAAAATCTTCTCTCTTTCACATTGTTCTGATTTTAATATTATTTTTTTAAACTTTTGACCTTAAAAATTCTGCTTCATAAGTTTTCATTTAAGGTCATAAATATTGAGTTAATGATGTCAGTTTTCCTGGTGCCATCTGGACCTAAGGTGTTTCTGTCACACTCGAAAGATGAAACTTGGTAAGCACAGCAACAACAAATCTACTGGAAAACCCCAATAAAACAAAAACCAAAATAAACCAAACAAAACAGCGGATTGAAGCGATGTTTTTCCATAGATGTCCTAGCAAATTATACTAAATTTTCCTAACATATGAAGGCCAGGAATTAGGTTTTTCAAACTGTATCTGGTGGTGGCTGACTACAGTGAACCTGAGGGCCAAACTTCACATTCACGTTCTGCAGCTGAATATGGCCCCAGGTATCTAGAATGTTAATGCTACTCTCATAATCATCTGTAAATTTAAGAAGATAATGTTTGCTTTAAAGTATTAGACTTTTTCTCGACACTGTAACATTGTATGATAAGCATTTACATGTTTTGGAATGAACATTTAAAAAATTATATTCAACAATTAAATACTAAATAATGATAAATAATGATAAATTTGCTTATCCAAAGCATGCACACAAGCTTCATAGAATTTGTTGATCTTTTTGTGGCAACTCTGTAATAACCACTTACTATTTTGGCATTCAATTTTGAATTTAATTCTTTGAAGCTGTTACATACATTAGAATGATTGTATTTACAAACCTGTGAGTGTATATATGTGTGTCTGTTTATTGGTACAATCAGAAGAAATCAGCTTAAACACATGGTGGAGTTGTATAGACTTTTTTTTTTTTAGCACTTTGTAATAATTAGATATTTCTGGCTTTGGGCCCAAAATAGGAAAGAGGATTGGAAAATTTAATGTAGTGGCAGCAATGGACCATGATTTGCTTTTGAATAATTGCTTTTATCTTGTTCTTCAAAACAATAGTTGGTTCTATGTTGATGGAGGCATAAAAATCCAGTAAAGCATTACAGGTAATTAGTTTAGCTGGGTAGCTTTAAAAAAATCTAACTGAATATTTTAAACTTCTTGAAAAGTTTGTATTGTACATACACATTCTCAGGTTTCTGCTTTTTTGAGCAAAACTGACAGTATTTTTATTCAAAAAAAGATGATTATAGCACTGAATTCTACACTTAAAGTGTACTTTTTTTGTGTTATGGCTCTTAGAAATATGACAGTAAATTTTTTTATAGTAAACAGATGCTTCTTTAGGACCATTAGCTCATTTCTTTCTGGGGGATGTCTGAATTATTATTATTATTATTATTATTTTTAAAGATTTTATTTATTTATTTGAGAGAGAGACTGAAAGAGAGAGAACATGAGAGGGGGGAGGGTCGGGAGAGTCAGAGGGAGAAGCAGACTCCCTGCTGAGTGGGGAGCCCGATGCGGGACTCGATCCAGGGACTCCAGGATCATGACCTGAGCCAAAGGCAGTCGCTTCACCAACTGAGCCACCCAGGCGCCATGAATTATTTAAATAGACAAAAGGAAAGCTCTCTGTGGAAAGGTGTGTATTATACTCTTGTCTGCCTGGTATTAGTTCACATATATCCACTCTTGTTCTGCTTTCTATTCTAAAAGTTGATTCACCTTTCTACACATGTTTATTAGTACATATAGGTGGTACGTAGAGTTACTTTTCTAAGGATTTGCATTTGAGTATATTTTCTGATATCTCCCCTAGTCCTTGCTTTTTTTTCAATGCAGGGAGAGGGTAGGAGAAGGACACTATACAATTGATAAAGTCGAAGTCCATCTTAAGCTTTTTCCTTGAGTTATGGGGAGAGACACTTCTTCCTTTGGAGCTGGTAGATGTTCCTGCCTGCCATCAGAATTATGAATTACGATCTTTAATTCTTGCCTAAAAATTGGTAGCCAGTGTCAGAGACAAATGGGGTTCTTCCCTTCTCATTAGAAGGCATCTTTAATGTTTTATAATCTGCCTGTTTGCTAAAAATTTTTAAATATTTGTGAAAAATAAAGTAAAGAGGATCATAGGAATTTGCTTTGTCCTTTTAAGGTCCTAACTTTGACTATTTCTTAGCTTGGTACTTTATATAATGGTCAGAAAGTAAAGGGTTATTTTTTCTTTTGAAGCCATTTTCTCAGAGAAAATAATAAAGAGAATGACATGTACAGCTATCTAATGATTTTGCTAGATTTCCTTTCCAGTTACATTTCATGGAGAAACTCTTTAAATCTTTAAAATTTTTCATTCTACAAAGTAAGTTCATTTGAGCAAAGATTTTCATTAAATCCTACTCGTTGAGGCAATTTTCCTTCATTCCAATGGGAAAATGAGTCATTTACTTTTTTTTCTGTTTTATGGCTACAGATGAAAATGTTTCATTTATATAGATTTTGTTTTTATTCACTTACAACGTTATGTTTTTAAAGTTTCTTTAATCTCTTGGAAAAATCATATGTTACTTTAGTGTCATAAATGTATAATTGCAACTTTTAGATGAGAAAAGTGTAACACCTTAGAAGTATTTTTCAGATCTATTGTTGGTTTGTTGCATGTAATAATTTAGAGTTTTCAAAGAATAAATGGAAAGCCCATTTTGTTTTTGAGGGGACAAATATTTTAATAGTGTCTTTGTTACATTTCTATTCTACCTTCCTCAGTTGAAGCACAGCTGCCCAAAATTGCCCTCTGTTTCCAGAGAGTAGGTAGGACAGGACTGCTAAACACGAGAATAGAGGCTTATGCTGACACCATGATGCCCTCACACGACTCTCTCACTTCAGGAAATGAATTTAGGAGTATTCATCCACAGAGGTATAGGGCGAATTTATAAAACTTGAAGTGGTGGAGGCAGATTTGGAATTCCTGCGGGAGCAGCCGCTGAAGCTTGGATCTCTTGGAGTCGCTCTCTTCTTCTGACCGGATCTGGTGTTGTCTGCATCACTGGGCTCAAACACCACTGTCATGGACTCCATCCTGATCACTGTGTACAGGCTGCTTTGCCGAGTGGGGTGAAACCTGGTGGTCTTGAGCTCCAGCTCATCATAGCTAGAAACTTCAATGAAAGGACACCAGCGAAATGCTCTCTTGAAGCCAGCTCGAAATCTGAAGAGAAGCAGGCCACAGAAAGAAAAAGTCATGTTTTCAAGTGGAAATTTCCTTCAATTGCCACAGAAAGCCCTACTTAAGGCAATCAAGCAAAATCAAGTTTTGAATTTGATTTCCAACTCTTAAATGTATGCCACGGTATTGGTACTAGTCTTTTAAGCTTTCTTGTTTGAATTTTAGTTTCCTATCAATGAGAAGCAAGTCATCGAAGAGCAAAAGCACAGCGTCAGGTAATCCTTATGCCAAAGAAACAGTGTACATTTCTTCAGTAATTTTATACGTTTGCAAAAGTGTGATTGAATTAGGCTTGGTGGTTAAGGCACTTAAAAATGACATATTTCAAAATAGCTTCTTTCGGAAATGATTACACATTTATACATTAAAGTGTCATTTAATGTTAGAATTAATTACTAATCTTGGTGGTTTTTGTCTAATTATATGTGAAAGCACAAAATCCTTTGCTTTGTAAACCATTAAGTGAAGTTGATTAAAAACAGATGTACTGCTTGTGGGGTGGCTTGAATTGATATATGGCTTATGCAATTAATGAAAAAAAAAAAGGAAGAATTAAGTGTTTAACAAACTTAGGCACAGTGTAGTGGAGGCCCAACTGGAAAGAGAGTTTAGGATTTGGCTTACAGTTACTTACATGAAGTTCTATTTCTAGTTGTGCTCAGAACACATTGGTTTCTTCAGGGAATTACCAATCTTAGGAAATTTAACCCTGCCCCTCCGTGTGTTTTATACATACAATCAAGGTGTTTTTATCTGGAAACATTTTACCTTCCTTTCCAGTCTTAAATTTGACTATAGTCAAATACTGCCTTTTAAAAACTTTACTATAAAAGTAGCTTTGCCCTGACCTCTTTAATTTCTTCACAGCCCGTTTCCATGGAGACTGCACCCTGTCTTACTCATTGACCTCATTGTATAGGCAGGAGGATTGGAATTCTCCTCACCTTACTGTTGATTCTATAACCCTCACAGCAACATCTGCTATTTTGAAATCTATTTATAAGACATCCTTGTTAATAGAGTCCACTCACATATGCCATCATTTCTCCCCATCTTATAAAAATTATCTGTATATTTTTATGAAGTGTCTTCATTTCTTTGAGGACTTGAGCACATATTCAACTCACCTCCTTCAATCATGATGGATTTTTTTTTTCTTAGCTGACAAAATTCTGAAGGGTCTGGAGGGAGAATTTAGGCCATATAAAAATTTCCCAGTTAGAGCTTCTAAGTTCTGTTTTGAGGACGTAATTGTTAAGGTGGGATTTTTATTTCATTAAGTAGGGGGAAGTCTAGAAAAAAAATCAAGCTCTGTACTCCTCTCAGTGAATTTTTAAATTTTTCCTTCCGTTTGCATTTTTAATTTGCACCAAGGAGCTGGAACAAAATGATATGCTTTCAGCTAAGCCAGGAGTGACAAAAAACTTGGGCTTGGTAATTTTGTGTCTACCTTTTATTCAGACAGCAGTAGATGATGGGGTTGTACATGGTTGAGCTCATTGCCAGCCAAAAGCTGGCCAAGTAGACCTGCTGGATGTATTTCCACCTATTTAGCTGTTGATAGACTGCAGTGAGGATGAAGTAAATATGATAAGGCAGCCAGCAGATGGCAAATGTCACCACAACAATTATCATCATTTTTACAACCTAGAAGGAAAGAAGGAAAGAGGTCAGTTTTGGAAAATTTAAAAGTCATGAAATGTATTAGTTGCAGTAGCTTACTGCAAATCATATTTTTCTGCCAATATAGTTAAATACATATAGCATGCCTAAGGATTAGTATTAAAAAGTGGGAGGTAAGCAGGGACAGCTGCCTAAGATAAGTCTCAAGAAAGCATGCTGATCGCACCATGCCTTCGTTGCCTACCCCAAGTGAATGGATGGCACTAACTCAAACAGAAACAAATATATATTAATTGGCCTGAAGAAAATAAGTGTTTACAAAAATCCAACAAGCTTAGGGGAGAGAGGAGCAAGATTTGGCTGTGCTAGCCTGAACAGTAAAATAGCAGAGATATTATATCTAGAGAAACTGACTGTTGAGTCATGGTGGGGGTAATTTAGGCTGTAAGGGTTGGGCTGGTTCCTCAGTATTTACTATAGCCTGACTATAGCTTAAGACCATTCAGATTTCTTTACTCTAATACCATGCTCACCAGGCAACCTTCTGAATATCAACTTGGTTTCTCTTGTAATCTGGTATTGGGAAAGGTTTCTCTGGATAGTGATTATGAGTATTCACATTAGTCTGAGGCAATATCATTAACTTTAAATTTGTAAATAGGCAGTCAACTGGTTTCTACATTAGGTCTTATGAATTTGGTAAGCATGGATCATTTCCTTGGTTTTCACACCTTTGAAACAAAATATTCTAGAAAGCCCTGGCCAAAGTAGCCTATCAACCTTTATTTCTCCGCCACTAGGCCTTAAGTTCCTAAAAGGCAGAGAGACTGTCTTAATTATCTTAATATTCCCAGCATCTAGCACAATCCAAAGTATATAGCTGAAAATAAATTAGATATGGAATGAATGAATAATGAATGACAATGTACAATTTGCAATAGTAGGTTGAATGGGAGGATGTTTTATGTGTCCCTAAATGAAATAAAATCTGTCCATTGTCTGTGCCTATAAGAAAGGTAGACTCAAAGCAGCTTGGCTTTGTGTGGAAAAGGAAATAATAATATTCTATGATGACCTCATTTAATATTTCTCACCAGCAATCTGTCTACTAAATTTGTCCATACTTCTTTTGGCAATTTGGAAATAGTAAAATGTTTAGAATGATATATGTTAAATAAAATAATTTTGGGGTTTATCCCTAGTCAGATCAGCACACAAATCAGAGAGAGTCCCGACATCAGTGATCTATGAGGCATCTTAGAACTAAGAAAATACAATATTTATGGACTGTACTCATCATTTCACTGCAAGTTTGGGATTCAGATGAAAAGTTGGCAAGGTTAAGAGTCAGGAGAGACATGATTCTAGAACAAGGCAAAGCATGAAGTGGATCAGTGTGGAAGGCAAAGCTTTCCCAAGGGCCTAATCACCGTACCATCGAGGTAACTAGTATTGAGCTTCATCAGAGCTGAAGATCTAGGTCAATAGGTCACAGAATGTCATCACTGGCCCCACCATCTAAAGCATTTTTTTCTCAATGCTCTTTAAGCTGATTTTTTTTTTTCCTGAAAAGCTGTATTCAGATTTCTGCATTTATCTCTCTGATTTCTTATTCGTATATTTGCGGAATATAAATAAGAACCATATTTTAATTCACATTTATACAATGTTTCATGTATTTAACAACTTATTAGTTGGTTTTCAATTGTGCTTTAGGAAACTAAGGCAAAGACCAAAAGATTTGACCACTGTGATTCATGAAACAAGGCTGCAGTTTTTTGTTTTTTTTTTTAAGATTTTATTTATTTGAGAGAGAGAGGGAAAGCACAGAGGGATAAGCAGACTCCTCGCCTAGCGGAGAGCCCGACATAGGGCTCGATCCCAGGACCCCGAGATTATGACCCAAACAGAAGGCAGACATTCAACCAACTGAGCCACCCAGGCGCCCCATGGCTGGAGTTTTAAAACTAAGATTCTTAAATCTTTTTTCTTCCTGTCTACAGTTAATAACATTTGTTGAATGTCTCTTGGGTCTAGAAAACAGAATAGAGAAAAATAATGAGTAGAGGACCCATTTCTTATCCTGAAGAAGCTTACAACATAATGAAAAAATGTAAATAAAAAATGCATGGAAATGTGGTGAATATAAACAAGTGCATATAAAATTGAAATAATATTTATGAGAACTTACTAGTTTATTATAAGCAAGAATGATCTGGTGCATGGTAACTGTAGCCCAGGGATAGAAGACTGAATGAAACAAGTTTTATTGCCTTTTTATTTTGAATATACGAACATCAGACTATTCCTTGAATACGACAGGCAAGCTCCTGCCCCAAATTATTTGCCCTCCAGAACACTCTTCCCCCAATTATTCCCACGGGGTACCACCCTCATGTTCTTCACGCCTTTGCACAGCTGTCACTTTCTCTGTGACTCCCATTCTGACCAGCCTGTTTAAAATTGCAGTCTGCCCTTCCAGCACCAAACTCCTTAGCTTGCTCTTTATTTTCAGTTTGTTATGTTTATTCTTTACTTTCTGTCTCCTCATGTTAGAATATAAGAGAGCAAGAATCTTCTGCTTGCTTTGTTTTTTGCTGATGGATTCAGGCACATAGATTGGACTTCATACATAATCAGTGCTCAAAAATTTATTTAAATAAATACATGGAAGTGAATAAGAAAAGAAATGAAGAGTCATATAGGTGGTTAAGAGATGTCCCCAATTTTACTTGGTCATTAATTACTGGTATCATTTGTCCTCCAAATTTAAAATGGGCATGCATGTATGAAATGAGCCTGATGTTTTAGTGCTATTTCATTTTTCTAGGCAAACAAATTCAAAAGAGTATGCGTGTACAAACAATATAGCCAATATATTATTTTAGGTGCATGAAAACATTAAATTTTATTCTGAATAAATGTTAAGGGCAAAAAAAAAAATCTATGACAGTGTGAACATGGTGCAGGCTACTGTGATAAATGCAGTATCAGCAAATATGCATAAAAGCTTCTCTGAATGCTTTTTTGCAGGCTCTCCACAAACTCCCTGTGCACGAAGTTGTTTTCCAACAATAGTAGTTAAAGACCTACAAAGGCTATCCGAATCTTTTAAGTGAATTCCAACCATCAATAATGTGGAGAAATTAAAGTGCATGTGGAGAATTAAATTAAATGAAAATGCCTCTGGAACAGAAGTTTCAGATAGCTTCTAATTCACAGATATAGGGCCTTATGGACCTTGTTATAAAACATTTCGAAACTTATTTGAAAATAAGGAACACTCTAAAAGACTCAAAGAAAATATCTTTTACAGTGAAACATGGTTATAGTATGCTTCACTTTTTTATTTCTATAAAATACATTTTAACTGTTGGCTTCAGTCTCTGCTCACAAAATCTTGTGGAATCATTTCAGATATCCAACTTTCGGGACCCCAGGTGTCACGCAAATGCAAAAGCAGGGTCGTAGGTGGGGGAAATTGCATTGCTCTGTGAAGTGCCAAAATCATGAAATTGTAATCCTACTCTTTAAATCGCTAAGGAAAAGAGCACTTTGAAGCACAAACCTTGAGCAATGATAGATGCGCAAAAGCCGTGAACAGTCCCCCCGTGTCTCACGGCTGGGCGATGGCACTAGCACATAAATCCCAAGCAGGAAAGGACTTAGTTTGGTAGACTTCCTCAAAATCCTGAAATTTTTAGGCAAGATAAGAGATTGGGATAGAGACAGTTCAAATCTTTCACCATGTCTTAACAAATTGTGTTACAACTTGATTTAAAGTTTGATTGATGTTGGGTATTTCATAAATCTGAGATGCATCCCACTTCTGAGGCAATGGGATTTATTTTCCATTTTCCGTGGCAACAAGGACAGTCGTGGCTGCCCACTGTCTTTGGCACAGACACTTACTAGCGGGAGGAAGAAGGGAGGTGGGACAAAAGTGATGTAGCTCATACAGTTCTACTGTCTGCTTTAGTAGTTAAGAATCCACTTTGCTCACATAGGCAGGATTGAAATGCATGTCCTGGTAAGTGAAAATAAGCTGTGGGAACCTTTTGTTTGTGTATCAAAGGGGAAAAAAAAAATCTTTGATTTTTGTATCCTAGAGAGGTTAGACTGGAATGCCTGCAGCTGTTCTTATCTTTCATATTAAATTAGTGTAGGAGGTACGATTTTGAGGTTTAGGTCATAAAAGAGAAAAAAAGTAAGTCTAGGAAATGAAATAAAATGGTGCCAACCATAAAAAATGTCTAAGATTATATTCTTCAGTGTAGGATTCATTCTTCCTAAACGTCTGACCTGGAAGTTTTCAACGCCATGTGACAGGAAGCTTCTTGCTATGATTAGAACCTCTTCAGAACGTCTGTTCTGGGGGACCGTCCCATGGGTCACATCTTACCACTTCACCACGCCTTTTGTCTGTACAAACATTCTTAAATGGATTTATATTTAAGTCAAAATTGCAGGCCTGCTTATGTTAACCACACGTTAGCAAATTAAGATAATATCCTCTAGAGTAGGATGCGGGAAAAATTTCCATAAAAGCATCAAAATGTAGGGGCGCCTGGGTGGCTCAGTCGTTGATCCCGGGGTCCTGGGATCGAGCCCCTCATCGGGCTCCCTGCTCGGCGGGAAGCCTGCTTCTCCCTCTCCCACTCCCCCTGCTTGTGTTCCTGCTCTCACTATCTCTCTCTCTGTCAAATAAATAAATAAAATATTTAAAAAAAAAAGCGCATCAAAATGTAAAGTACCATTTCATGGGCTATTTAGGTTGAGCTTTCGTGGCTTCAGTTACATTCAGTAGGCTTAAAAATTTCAGTTTTGAGTGAGAACATAAGAACTCAGTAATAATAGTTGTGAAAAAAAGGGCACATGGTCCAGAAGCCGAGTTGAATTTTGCTAGTGATTTTAGAATTAGATGAGAATACGGGCGCCCTGTGTCAGTGTCATCCAAGAAATGTGACACAGGTGCCTATTCCAAGTAACACATGCCCACAGTTAACGTTAGGATAATGCCTGTAAGAAATTATGTCAAGTCCAAGCAAACGAAAAAAACCTATGTGTGTGTGTAAGTGCAAGTGTGGAAAACATTTCTGTGTGTGTGTGTGCAGTGTTGTATCTGGACTCTCCTTCTTTACATGTTTCGTTTTTAGTGTATTTTCATTTTTTCCATTGAAAACTTAGACTTTGAGAGCATCATAAAATTTTAGGCTTATGATGGTCTAAAGCCAAAGAAAGCAAAGCAGCCACAAAAGGGAAGATGAGATGAAATTAGAAAAGGAAGTACATTAAAGCAAGATGAATAAGGTCTGATGTTATGGGATCATGGTTGGAGACAAAAATGTATGGAGTCTTCTTATGGACCAAATTGTGTTCCCCCATTTTTTTTAAGCTTACAAGCCTTGTTTATTTATTTATTTATAGCTTTATTGAGATATAATTGATCTCTAATGTGTACATTTAAAGTGCACAATGTGATGATTTGATGTATGTATGTATTGTGAGATGATTAACACGATAAGCTTACACATAATTACTGTTTTTGGTTTGTGCATGTGTGTGTGTGTGTGGTAAGTACATTGAAAATTTACTAGCAACTTTCCAATATATAATCCAGTATAGTTAACTATAGTCCCCATCCTTCACATCAGATCCTCAGACTGTATTCATCTTATAAATGGGCCAGTGGGAGACCTGCAGGAGAGGCATCCCCAGCTGCTTGTGGACTGGCGTCCTGTAGAGTCCATGACTGGTTAGTAGAATCCAAGTCCTTCTACTGGGTTCCATTTACCCTGCTTGCTGTTTTCCCAGCCACTCACCTGCCTCCTAGTTCAGCAGCTCATGACTCAGTTCTCTGGATGGAGGGAGAGAGAAATGGGCCTTTTTGGCAGCACCCTGCAGAGCTGGGGCAGTGGGTACTCACTCACTCACATACTTTCATTTCCCCCCTTGGGAGAAATCACCTCTGAGAAAGACCTTCTTGGCTCTGAGCTGTGTCACTTTCAGGGAGAGGTGATGTGGGGGCAGTCAAACTGTCTTCTTACCCTCTCCAGGGCATCTGCATCACATTTTTTCTTTTCTCTAGTGCTGTGCTGGAACTTCTCGGCTAGGCTCCTGGACTTCCACATGGCTCTCTGGTCCATGGGTGATTATCTAAATCAGTTTTGTCCAGGGCTCCTGGACTGTAGCTGAGAGGAGCTAGAGCTGGTTCATGTGCCACGGTAGGGTCCACAGCTGCATGGAGGTCCATTACCCGACTCACGGTGGGTGAGATTCCTCCTGGATCCTTTGGTGTTTGGTGCTGGTGAAAGAGCTAAAGCCAAATGAGGCAAGAGCCAAATCCTCAGGGGTATAGAGCTGTTTCTGGGTCTATAAATGGGACCTTGTTTTAGCCTCCTGGATGCAGGCCTGCCCTCTCAAAATGACTCTCCTCTTTCTTGGACTGCACCAGATCTATCTGGATCCTTCAGCTCCTACAAAGGCACTTTTGCCTGTGGATGCATGCCACATTGTTATTAGGGAGATGACAAGAGATGTCTTATTTTGTCATCTTGCTGATGTCAGTCTTCAAAATTCCTGTTGGTGTCCTAATTCCCAGTACCTCAGCATGAGACTGAATTTGGAGATAGGGTGTTGAAAGAGGTAATTAAGTTAAAATGAATTCATTAGGAGGAGGCCTCAATCAGTATGACCGGTGTTGTTGAAAGAAGAAGTGATTAGAACACTGCCACACAGAGGGAAGACCATGGAAAGACAGAGATTTGCAGCCACCTGCACACCAAGCAGAGAAGCTGTAGAGAAAACCATCTCCGACGACACCTTCAACTCAGATGGCTGGCCTCCAGAACAGCGAGAAAATAAATGTCTGTTGTTTAAACCACCAGCCTATTGTATGTTGTTATGGCAGCCTGAAAAGTCAGCAACAGGGTTGGAAATGCTGAGGGCACTAGATGATATGGCTTCATGCCCAGCAAAATAGGAGGCAAATACCCTACAGGGTCCCAGAAAATGGAGATTTCCAGAGGGGTTTGGATTGCCGGTAGAATTGCTTTTAGCAATATCAGAAATAGACCAGGATCTCCATTTGCATCAGATGAGCCTCACTTAGGTTATATACGGTCTTCCTCAGGAGCACTGTTTTCCATGGTTAATTCCTTTGCAGCGGAAATAATGACACTGCATATAGAAAGCTTGCTTGCTAAATGAGATGATAGATTTTTCTTGGTTGTTATACAATTCAAAAATCCAATTGAATCTGTCACTCGAGCTTAGACTGAAGAGTGGTCCCCGTGATTGAAGCAAAAGACTTCTTTGTTATCACACTTAGGTGTTCACCTCTGAAGGAGCAGAGCTGTTATGGCTTGTTAGGTTAGAGGAAGAAAATTAAAATAGAAAATAGCCAGAAAACAATTTCTACGGTTTACAAAAACAGTAGAAGTAGATTTATTTACCAGCATTTCATGGGTGTCCAAATAATCAAGAGTAATTTTAATAAGAGTTTTTGAAAAGGAATTGTCACATATTGTGAATACTGGGACAAAGTCATGTTTTTGAGGCTTCTGTTTTATTAGAATGGAAAGGAATGTCAGAGTATGGTTAAAAAGTGTGGCTTACTTTAAAGTGTATGTTTAGCAAATTAACACAAAAATGTAATACAAGACTACAATTCACAACATGTTGACAAAACATAATACTAATTCATAATGCACTACGAGATAGTGGTCTAGTAATGGGAATGAAGTTTGAAATTCTTTGATCAGTATTTGTGATCTTAGGGAGAGGGGCTGGGTTGTTACATTTTAACTGGAGTGCAGTGAAGAGCCCATTCCTGACTCTGCGTTTCAGATTTCTCCTTTATAAACTCTAGAAGGTACAGCAGTGTTTTCAAATATATCCTGTGCTCTACTTATTTCATCCTCCCTTCCAAAGCTTCTATTCCCTTACCTTTTCCCTCATTACCTTCCTGCGCTTGTTTCTGGTGCCACGGACTCTGCTACAGAATGCAACGTTCAGCCCAGGTCCTGCACTCTATGCATTGGGACGGTAGTTCTAACACTCATTTTGAGGCTCAGCAAAGGAAAAGCATGCTGATAGCAACATTGTCCTTTGAGTGAGGCAAGGCCAGCAGATGCATTTGAGGGTGATACTGATGGATGACTCAGTGGAGTGGTATTCACTTTTGACTTTAGTAACAAGCGTAGTGCTTTTTATAATCATTGAAAAATAATCTTTCCAATGTATGAACTTCTCTGACCTTCATGACAAATCTTTGACCGTATAGCTTCTCCATTTTATGGGTGAAAGACTTAAAACCCAGGAGGTGGGGTGCTTTCTCAGCATCCCAAAGGTAGGTTCAGAGCTAGGATTCCTGGATCTCTTAATTCTTCATTAGCTAAGGGCTCATTTTGCATACATTCTCCTTCTCAAGACCTTTAGAAGTAGTCCTGGCTTCTTTCCTCATTTAACATGATCAGGGGATGGTTAAGTGAAGGGTAGTCGGACAACCTTATTTTGCCAAGGAATTGCCCATTTGAGCTTCATGTAAGATGGGATCTTTTCCTAAAGCTGGAAGACCAAAGAGTGAGAAAAGAAGTTGGAATGGTGGAGTGGGCTGGGAACTTGAAGTTGGAATCTGGTTTATCTATTGCTATGGGAATATGGGCAGATTTATCTGCATTGAAACTATGAAATAGGGACTCAGAACTTCAGATATTTTATGGGCTCATGTGGCACCACTTACACAGACTTCATTTATGTTGAGCATGTTTGAAGACAAATGGACAAGAAGCATAAATTCTTGACAATCTCCTATATTCTTTTTATCTAGTAGCCATAAAGCAGGTCTGCGGAAAAGGATTACTTTAGTCCCAAATAAATAGTTACTGTTGGGATTTAAGATCCTTTGACATTCACAAAAGGGGAGTGAGCGAAGAGAATTTCTGCCTCAATTACCTTCGTGGGGAAGTGAGTGCGAAAGAGCAAATAGCTGCAATCAGCTGCCAGCCTGCTGGCAACATGGCATGGGGTCAGCTCTTCCTTTTCTGTTCCGGAGTTGCTGGGGGAGATCTGGTATCTCGGGAGTGTGCCTGGCCAGGTGAGAAAGGCTAGGCTGACATCATTTGCCCGACCAAGAGATTTTATGTCTTGCTCTATGTTGACATAACTTGTCCTTTTAAAAGTACACTGTTATTAATATACTGCGGTCTGAAATATTAAGTAAGCCAGTGTCTTAAAGTACTTTGGCAGTTGGCTTTTTGTCTTAAAGGTGTGTATACCTTAAGTGCTTTTTGAAACAGCATAAATCTAGAATACTTAAAAATATGTTTTACTACACTAAATTTGGTAGAAAATAAGATCAGCCACTGAATATTAATATTTTTCTCTATGATATATGACAATCTGATAAGGCGTGGATTATAAATAATGTTATTGTCCTGATTTGTAGTTACCTTGAAATAAACCTATGTGATTCGCACATGCTTATCACTCTGGAATGCCCCGATCTGATATCTTTCCCTGTAAAATTCTCTATGCATCTTTCGGGAGGTCACCTCAAGTTCACCTCTCTCAGTAGCTTCCCTCATTTCTGACTGCAGGTATTGTTAGATACTTCCTAATGAGATTTAGCAAATCATGCTTACATCTTGTAACACAGATACATGGTATAGTCAAGCATGTTTCTGTTTCCTTCCAAATATGGGCATATGCATTATTCGTTTTTGTGTCTCCAGAACCTAGCATAGTTCTTGACATTGACTGAAGGTATTGAATTTTCTCACTCATTTTATGAACACTTTAACTGCAAGAAGCATCATTTATTTTTGTCTTCCCACTGTTTTGCCCTGTCATGCACATAATAAGATTTAAAAAATATACATTTTTGAATTAGGAAGGCAGAATT
Organism: Neomonachus schauinslandi; assembly: GCF_002201575.2. Taxonomy (NCBI): domain Eukaryota; kingdom Metazoa; phylum Chordata; class Mammalia; order Carnivora; family Phocidae; genus Neomonachus; species Neomonachus schauinslandi. The sequence continues at coordinate 118,761,878 of NC_058404.1, read as the reverse complement.
TCTTTTTCTTTTTTTCCTTCTCCCCCTACTCCCTTATGCTGTGACTTTTATTTCCATGACTTATTCAGGCCATAACTGGGAGCCTGTATCTCCCACTCCCCTTCAACCATTTTGTCCAAACCCCTATCCTCTTCCCCTCTGGCAACCATCAGTTTGTTCTGTATATTTATAGGTCTGATTCTGTTTCAAAAATATTATTTAAGTGAATAAAACAAAAATATATTTAAATATCTTATATCTAAATTAAGATCATTATTATTGCCGTTGACTTTTGTGTTTAGCACAAAGTTTGAAAAGAATATTTGAACCATGTGATGGCTTAGGCTTAAGAAGGAAGTCAATTATTATTGCATACTTAATTTATTTTACACTTATGTAAAAAAACTTATGTTTTACAATAATGCCATTTTTCTAAAGAAACCAAGGCTCCAGACTCTAGAGATACAGTGCTAAATTAAAAAAGAAAAAATGTTATCTATTTTCATAGCATTTATATCCTCTCAAGGAGACATTTGTTAAATAATAAGTATAGAAAACATACGACATTACAAATTATGGTAAATTCTATAGATTAAGATAATCACATGTAGATTTGTAGAATACAATGGAAGGTCTGTTTGAGGAAGCACTATTTAAGCTGAAACCTAGAGGATGTACAGACAGAAGAATAAAAGGCAGGTTAGATACATGTCTGTATTGTACATTGTCTTTTATTTCAATGGTGGCTACAGAAACTATTTCCACACACAAACTTCTTTTTGTAGAGTGTGATCCTGTGTCAGTATAGATTTATTTACACCCTAAGGCAAATATAAGTCAAGATATATATTCTAAAAGCTTGTACTTTCTTCTCCTAATAGCAGCAATGGTATAAAGAAAGAAATGACTTTTTATTGTAAGAAATTAACTCAGAATGTGGTACTAACATGTAGGTGCATTTGGTTTTATAAGAATATAAGAATATAAATATAAGAAAGAGGATAATAAATAAATAAATACTTCAAAAAGTAAAGAACAAATAAGTTGAAGGGAAACTAAAATTTGTTGAGGACCTGTTCTATGCAAAGGACTGCGCTACATGTATTCTGTGTGTTACCTCGCTCTAACTGAGGCACTTGGTACATATTGGAGGTGCCCTACTGTGTTTCAGTTACAGTTAACTAGACATACATTTCTTTTCTAACAAGGAGTGTTGTCAAGAAGTAGAAGAGGCTGATTCTGGACATAAAGGTAAATAAAACATTCTTCTATACAGTGAGTTCTTCGTTTTTCAAGTGAATGAATTCATATCGCTAACCTAGACTCCTCCTCTAAACTTCTGTTACTTGTTCCCTCATGATCCTTAAGCATTTTGTATATTTGTGTTTTGATATATTTCTTCACTTCGCAATGGTGACATCTTTTTAACAACTGGAGTTTTACATTTAAAAATCATGTATTTAGTCTCATAATTTTTCTACCATAATTAAGTGATCTTATCTTTTGTGTTTTAGTTCATGAAGTACAGCTTATTCTAGGTGCTCTGTTTCTTTGTCTTGTTTCTAGCAGCTGGGTTCCCTGTGGTTTGCTTTTCTTTCTTTCTTTTTTTCTTTTTTGTTTTTATTTCTTTATTTTTTTAAAAGATTTTATTTATTTATTTGACAGAGAGAGAGAGAGAGAGACAGCGAGAGAGGGAACACAAGCAGGGGGAGTGGGAGAGGGAGAAACAGGCTTCCTGCTGAGCAGGGAGCCTGAAGTGGGGCTCGATACCTCTGAGCCTAAGGCAGAAGCTTAATGACTGAGCCACCCAGGAGCCCTCTTTTTTTTTTTTTTTTTAAGATTTAAAAAAAATTTAAAGTAATCTCTACAGCCAACATGAGGCTTGAACTCACAACCTTGAGATCAAGATTTGCATGCTCTACTGACTGAGTCAGCCAGGGGCCCCTGCTTTTATTTCTTTTGTCCAACTCCAGGCCCTGTTCATCCTTGCTTATAAAGATAAACTGAAAGTGTTCTCTTCAAGCAGCAAATCTGCTTGTGTGTTCTCGGAGGATGCAAAAAGCAGTCTGCCCCACGTGGACCTAGTGGGAACATTAACATTCTCACAGTCTCAGGAATGATGAGGTTGATGCGTAAAACCCTGGGCCTTTGTTTCCTGGGTTGCAGCACCCCTGGGCTTCACACACCCCTCTGAGCTTGGCCCACTGTCCTATCTCAGTTGCTGCTTCACTCAGGCGAATTAGCAAGTTGTAGACGAGAAGGTAGAACTCTAGCCTTTCTCAAATGTGAAATGAGACTAACCTTACATAGGATTGGCAGGAAGATTATTTCAAATAATGCTTTTAAGCATCTTATTGGGGAAAACTCCCAAAGCTACTATTATATTTTAATAGCTAATAATAAAATAATAACTGTCTTAGCTCAGACAGCTATAACAAAATATCATAGACTAGATGGCTTAAATAACAGACATTTATTTTCTCACAGTTCTGAAGCCTGGAAGTCCAAGATCAGGGTGCCAGCATGGTCAGTTTCTGGTGAGGGTCCACTTCCTGGTTTGTAGTCAGTCACCATCTTACTGTGTGCTCACAGGACCTCTTCTTTGTGTGCTCACAAAGAGAGAGAGTGAGCTCTCTGGTGTCTCTTCTTATAAGAACATTATTCCTATTGGACCAGGGCCCTATCCATATGACCCCATTTAACCCTAATTATCTCCCTATAGGCCCTACCTTCAAATACAATCATATTAGGGTTTAGAGCTCCAAAAATCTGAATTTTGGGGGGGACACAATTTGTCCTTAGCAATGATAAATGTAGGATAATATATTTTCAAGTGCTCATTTTAGGATGTGTTTAGTTCCTTTATTTCCTAGACTTTTCCTTTGAGTTGCCAATTATCTATTGTGCTTTCTAGAAAGTAATGTTTTTCTTTTGATATTAGTTTTAATATTTATATTAATATACTGTGATTCACTGTTTGGCCTAGGAAGAATGATGTTGAAATTTGGAGAGACACACAACTTTTTTAAGGAGTTGTTGAGAGGAATTCTTTCCCTGATGTTTTAAGGCATTATTAACTTGGTTCTATTTAGTGTTGAGGCAAAAAAAAATTGTAATGGCTCATCACATGGCTGCCCAGTGGTGTGTTTTTAAGCATACACTCTCTGGAATAGTTAGAAGACTTGAAGCCTTCATTGCACAGAGATGTACTACAGTGTCAAGAGCACTAGATTCTAAGACTTTGATTTAAATCTAAGCCTGTTCATAAACAGCTACGTGACCTCAGGAAAATTACTTAATCTTTCTTCATATCAATAGTGTTATTAGTGAAGAAAAGACAAGAACACTTTTCACGTAGGGACTGTGAAGATTAAATGGAAGTGTGGATGCCAGGCTCATCAGATACTCTGGGCATCCTGAGATATTCATTTTCACTTCATTCCCCAATCTGACTAATTTATAAGCAAATTTTAAATCGTTGGTACCATGTAAATTGATTGCAAACATGCCTTTTGTAAAGGCAAAGAAAGACTATGGTGGCAGGCTGGGGGACAATGGGTAAAATGCAAATTGAGTACTAGAAAGCCAAGAAATTTTGTCAAATTTTGTAACAGAAATTGTGCAGACAATAGGAATTTTAAGAATGGCTCTTTTTCAATCATAGTCCTACTATCTTTGTGTGAATGTGTGTGTCTGTGATTGTGAATGAGAGAGACAGAGATAGTGAGAGAGAGGGAAACAGAAAGTAGAAGTAACATCAAATCCATGTTATCCATTACAGAATAAAAAAACAACAAGCCCAATTATTATATACTTACAGTGGCTTTGTCATTTCTCCAACATGGCATATTTCTATAAAACAACAGGATAACAGGTATTCCTTAAAAAACTTTCCTATGTAAGAAAACTATTATATTACCAGGAAGAAAAAGAATAATAAATGTTTTGTTTTTGATATTTCTTTTAGCTTTACCACTGGAAAATTAGCAATGTGAAACTTAGTTAATAAAATATTAATTGAACAATAAAAAGACCAGAAAAGTTTTTAAAAAGTTACAGAACACTTAGACTGTCATGGCCATTTAATTTTTAATTGTAATATGTAGAGCATAAAATTAACCCAAGGCTTATAATCTCAGGATTTTTTCTATTAGTTTTTAAGATCTCAATTGGCTTGTGAAGTTCATCTGAGAAAAAAGAAAATAACCTATCTATCTACTCCTTTAGATGCATGAGTAATTTCTGGGAAAGACTGATATCCTCTGCTCTAACGATTCCAGAAATATATTTTAAAACAGCAAATTCTTCTTCCCCATAATGTGTCAGGAAAATTGGAAGTGATTTAGAAAATTAAATTATATGGACTCAGATCAGTAATGTCAGAAATTAATGACTTGTGTTAGAGGAAACTCCAAGGTGGGATATTAGAGAATATGAAGTGAAACATTAGTACCAGTTTGTGGGTCACTACACAGAAATGTACAATCAAAGATAAAGTGCAGGATGTATTATAAAGATGTTTCCAATATAAGAAACATTAATATATTATATAACTTGTATATGTATATATATATATATAACTTGTATATATATATATGGCAGCTATATATATTTGCTATATATATATATATATATAAAACGTGTGTGTATGTGTGTATATATATATATGGTCTTATATATATACACATACACACACAAGTTATATATATATATATATATATAGCAAATATATGACTATATATATATAACTATATATATATATACACATATGTGTGTGTGTATATATATATATATATATATATATATAGTTCCGTCCTGCAGAACAGATGGGTTGCTGTGGAGTCATGGAACTCAGTTGCATGGAGCAAGAAGACCCAGGAGTGACAACCATTGTTAAGGCCATTGGGGAAGGGCATTCACCAGCTTTAAGGAACCACACTCCCCAGAATTAAAATAAATGCATAGTGAAGTTTGAATCAGAATGAATTGGAGGACAGAAATCAATGGGAATGCTGTAAGGTCATTTGCTGGATCTACCTGTCCTCAAATTGGAATATACCTATGACTGTCTTAGAAAAAGGATTCAAAATAGATTCATCCTTTTCTCCTTAAAATTAATATAAACAAAACTAGAAGCTAAAAAAACAACTAGAAGCTTTTTTTTTTTTCCAGCCAACTAATATAACTTGGTACTGTAGCTGGATGAGAAAAGAATGATTATGTGTGAAGCAACGCATTTCAGAGAGATGAGAATCTGATCTATGTTGTTTAATCACCCAAAGACATGGATTCTGTGACTTTCCTACAAAACTTTAAAAAATATTAACAATTTCACGTGCTGGAAAATAGTTCCTTTTGCTTACGGCAAAATATTTTTTTGGTTTGTCATCACAGAATATAATAGAACAGCCATTTGTATGTCATATATGTATTAAAAAATGAAATCACTATAGCAAAACATTCCTGAACCATGCTTCCCTTTTGGGCCATGGGACTTGAGGAAGGTGCGGGTAAAAACCTTCACATATGAATCATTTTCTCAAAGCTGCCTAAATTCTAAGATGTCTTATAGGAAGATAGGAGAACAACAGAAACGGAGTTGTAAGGTCTGTGGTCTCCCACTCAACGTATTACAGGTGATCCCCAAGTAAATGCAAGCTGATTTATTAATTGTCTCCCAGCCCTGGAGTTAGAGCTCTCTGTACAGAGTCCTTGCTAGTAAAATCCCTGGTCTGGTAATGAAATGTTCTATGAGATGTCCCATGAAATCTCCTGGCTAGAAGTTAGACTGGGGTTGTGATGATGGAGACCTGGTTTGTTTTCTCAGTCAGGTGAATGAAGTAGTGTCTTCTAGTTCTCCATGAAGCCTTGTTTTAAAATAAACTGGTCTGTGATGTTCAAGCTGGATTAATGTGGTATATGAGCTTATGGCCATCAATCATGCGTTTTCAATTTCCGGTGAGGCACTGTTAATATAAAGGAAATTATTATCTCATACTTGATCTTCTGCCTTTTAATCAGCATGGATAACGCTGAAGGACCTGTTGTTTATTCTAATTAATTCTGAATTCCTTTTTGGTACGCAACTACTATTCTATCCATTGTTTTCAGTTCTTTTAAGATGATCTTTTCCTTTACAGATTTAATATGTGAAGCATGTATGTGTTCCTTTAAGGTGTCAGTGAAAACCATTCTTCTCATCTGGGCTTAGATGGCTGTGGCAAAAGGCTTTAGAAATTCCTATTTCAGAGATTTGTATAATGCTGCCAGATCATGTTGGAGAATGATGAAATAATGAGGCAGAAATAATCTGAGGATAATACCTGAGAATGAAAATGTAAGAAGAATTCACAATGTATTATTTCTCCAGTTCTAAATATTTCCAAATAAAAACAGATTAAAGATAGGTTTGGAAGGAATATAAATGATTTGAAAAACACATAAATTTGGAAATACACTGAGGAAAGCATATAGAAGTGCCGAGAATCATAGTCCTTTAGGATTGACCACCTAAGCAAAGTAGGAGAGGAAAGTCTCTGAAATCTTTTCAGAAATGAAATAAAATAAAAACAGGAGCACAAAGACACCTGAAAAAGACTTAGAGCAAATAATTAGAATCACATACATAAAGGGTCTGTCAACATAGTGTGACAGAAAACAACAATGTCGACAACAACATTATTTTCCAATTTGTAATACTCTCCTGACATGGAAAAGAGAGAGAAATCGAGTATAGGGAGGATATATTGTTTGCTGAGAAGGGTAATGGATATAGATGAGAATTTGCAAGTTTGGAACTATTTGAATTATCGGAACAGTACTATAGTTGGAACTCTAGGAACAGTACTAAATTTGTCCTTGAAAGTTGTGGGTGCAGGATCTTTGTGGAACAGAGAAATGGATCAAGGAAGGGCTGCAGGAAGGAAAGGTGGGGAGGGAGAAGGTGAAGAGGGAGAGAGACTGACATAATTACCTGGTTGCTGACTTGAGAAGACATGCTAAAGGAGTTTTATGTTTTGAGAGGCAAATTCTCTCTTTCGACTAATCTACAAAGTCCTCGAGAGAGTTTACATTTTTCATTCAGGACATATGAAAAAAGTGATATGTATGAAGTGAGTTAAAAACCAGGTCACATAACTAATGATAAATGAATACGGAGAGTCCTGGGAACGGGCTGTCATTAAACATGCGGGGAGTAAGAGTCACTCACAGAGCGCTGTGCTGGGGGCCTCGGGCATCATGCCAGGCACTTTAACAGGACTGCAGAGATTACATAATGATGGGAAGGTGAAATCATTTCAAAAGGAATGGTTTCTTTGAGGGCAGGAATGAAAAAAGAGGACTGGAGGAGAACGGTGAAGTGCAAAGGGCTCTCACAAGCAAACTGCCAACTAGGGATGAAAAAGAATAAAACGTTCAAGTCAAACAAACAGAAAAATGGTTTCAATTTTCTTTCAGCTGAAGATAAGCCTGTTGGAATGAAGTGGAGAGGAGCACTACCCTAGCCCTCATTTAGTGCACTCTCTCTCCCTTGTGAAGGATTTGCCTCTTCATAACAGAGCAGAAATACTCCTTGGTGACAGCAAGCAGCCAGAACCCTGAAGTGACTTAATCAGAGGGTTCCTTTCTAAAAATTAGGAATGACATCTTTGTTATGGGCTGAATTGTGTCCCCCTCTCAAATTCATATGTTAAAATTCTAACCCCCAGTACCCCCGAGTGGGACTGTATTTGGAAACAGGGCCTTTAAAAAGCTAAATAAGGTCCAGTGAAGGTCCTATGGATGGACCCTAATTTAATATGACTGGTGCCCTTATATACAGAGGGAAGTCACATGAAGACACTGGAGGAAGATGGTCATCTACAAGCCAGGGAAAGAGACCTTAAAGAAACCAACCCTGATGACCCCTTGATCTTCTTCTTCTTCTTCTTTTTTTTTAAGATTATTTATTTATTTGACAGAGAGAGACAAAGCGAGAGAAGGAACACAAGCAGGGAGAGTGGGAGAGGGAGAAGAAGGCTTCCAGCCGAGCAGGGAGCCCGATGCGGGGCTCGATCCCAGGACCCTGGGATCATGACCTGAGCCGAAGGCAGACACTTAACGACTGAGGCACCCAGGTGCTCCGACCCCTTGATCTTCTAAGCCTCCAGAACTTCGGGAAAATAAATTTCTGTTTTTAAATCCCTTAGTCTGTGGTTGTTTGCTATGGCTTCTCTAACAAACTCATACATTTTCTTTCCGCCTTTCTTCCTCACATCCCCTTATCACTTCTGAATCATCTGTGGCCGGTATTATGAAATATAACTGATATTTGTATTCTGTTACCTAACCTAGATAGATCCACAGTAAAGCTGATACATGTGCAGTTCACATAGCTGCTCCTGGGGCTGAAATGGCTAGTTTAATCTGGTATCTCTTACTGGTTACCTCCAGCAGAGAGAGCCCTTGATTCTGTCAACTCCTGTGTCCTAGTTGTCAACCAAAAGGACACTAAGAAAGAAAGGCTTGTTTTTCATGTATTCTTTGGGTTTTTGGAAGGGAGTTTTCTTTTTAGAAAAAGCTTCACGACTAATGTTACCAGCTGAGGGCATGGGCGGAATGGGAGGTTTGTGGAAATGTTTGCTAGGATGGCAAACCTGCTATGGGGATAGGCAATACGTAAGCCTAAGAGTATACCCTCTGCGATCCATCATTCTGTTAGCTGAAACTGTCTGTTAGTTATTGTACATGGTCAGGCAATTTATGTTTGATATTGATAAAGTTAGTCCTGCATAACGCTGAAGTATTTTTCTCCCTTATGAAAGAAAGGAGGCTTTTTTTTTTCAGCACAGTTTGGTGTTAAAGGAATTTGGAATTGTATAATGAATATCATATGCATGCATATAAACTCTTACTGGCTAGACCTTTTAGCTTACTGGGATACTGTATCACGAATCTATACAATAGGGAGAGTCCTATATATTATTTTACTTGTGGCAGGGCTAAGAAATATTTTTATTTAATGAAATATGGAAACTTTTCAAGAACAGTTTAACTCATTCAGCAATAGATCAGTAGACTTCATTTCTAGTGCTGAGGATTTTAATATAGTCCTGAAGACATTCACTTTACTCCACAGATTTAGACTAAAATCTTTCCTGTGTGTGTCAGGACAAGGAGCAGAGTTCCAGGGTAGAACTCAGGAAGTCTAAATTCCAGAACTGGTTCCCCCCTTTCACGGTTTTGACTTTTACCAAGTCACATCAGGTGACTTCACAAGCAGAAGACTACACATTATTATTAAAGCAGGCCGTATGATGATGATGCAAAATTAAATAGGAATAGAAGAAGACAGGTGATATTCACTCTCTTCCTTTTGAGAGCACAAGAATAGCTGCAAAAATGGTCAGTTAGCCATTCATCTGTTTCAAAGAATATTTTACTAACCTATTATTAACTGGTTACCTCTAGTAAAGAGGAACAATTCTATCAATGGAAATTTCTGCATGGGTTGAAAGATCTTTTTTAACAGAATTGGAAATAATAAAAAATAGAAAGAATGAAATAAATATAAATAGAAGCAGGTAGTTCTGGCAAAAGAATTTTTCTCTGCTCCTCTGACTTGGGCTTCGGGAGGTTGATGGTGTGGAGAATGGGAGGAAGGAAGGGACATGAGCAGAGGAATTTGTGTTCCTGATACTCAGTAGGTGGTGCACCTATATTCACCATTATTATGTCCTTCAGAGGGTGGGATAGAATGTTCTTCTTATGAAAATTTCTAATCACAGTACAGAATAGATTGGTTGAAACTTGTGGTGTTAGATTACAGAAGCGTGAGACATTTTCTGCAGTTGTAATATGAGCTGTCATCTTCCCTAGCACGAGTAAGCGTTCCCTCTGCTGGAACACACCTCCAGTTGCATGTGGACCATTTCCACCTCGCTGGGTTCTTCTAAAAGTGAACTCATCTTCACTCCAAATTGCTGGATTTGCTCACAGGCAAATTTCTTGTCACAGGCATCTCAATTTTCTCAGCAATTGAGTCTTTAAATAGAACTTTTAATTTCCTCTCTCTCAGTCTTCATATCTAATCAGTCACCAAACTCTGATGATTATTTTAAGTTTTTCACATTGATCTCTTTCTATTTCACCTTTACCTTTTCTAATGTTGACTCTCTTGCTTATGTATCTCTAAAGTAAGATGAAACCTTTCCTATCTATCCTGGAGCATTATTGTGAGCGTAAAGTAAAATAATGTAGGGATTGTGTGTTATAAGGGTTATGGAATTGGAAAATTTTTTCATCATAGATTCTGAGCTAGTTTCAGACTCCATTATTGCTTCCTTACCTCATCATCTAGTGCACTGCTGCAGTGCAGAGAAAAACATTATGTATATTTTATATGAATACATATTTATATAAGTAATGGACACAGAACTACTGCATATAAACAACACCGCCTTACACTATAAGCATAAGTTGATACTCTAAGTATTAATGTTTCCTGTGATTTTCCTTCCTGTTTTCTGTCCCATTAGTGTTCCTATGAAACACTTGCCTAAGCATATGTCAAAGCACATAATTTTTCTTCCCCTCAACTAGACAGGGCTTGGGGTAGGAGGTGGAGGTGGAGGGGTGGCTGAGATCAGAGAGAAAAAAATGGAGGGACTGAAGTGTTACAAATTAGAAGAATAAATTTTATTTTTGAGTGGAGGGGACTCCATGCTGAACTGACCTTAAGTGTGGGTCTTCCCATCTGTATTCCTGCATGATACATCACTTGCAGACATTAATATAATATGCGTGACTTTGGTTGCTTGAGTGAGGTCAGAGATAGGAGGAACACACCAATTTTGCTTTGGTGTGTAAGCAAAATCAACTGCACAGAACCCATTAGAAAATTTCCAGTGAGCTTGGGCCACTAATATTTCTGACCTGAAATATAGCCTCTTTTATAGGATTTTGTAAGGTTAAATAAAATCACTTGTGCACAATGCCTAGTATACACTCGATGTTGAATAAATAATTCATGAACCTCAATCATGGATATTTATAGTTGGAAGAGAACTTAGAGATGATATATCTCAATCTTCTCATTTTACAAATAAGACAATGAGCCCAGAGAAAAGTGGTGATTCAAACAAGAGAATGCTGAAATACACCAGGTCTAGCGCTCAGCTGTCCTGAATCCGTTTTCCTTCCACTGTATTATAAAACCTTTCATCTTTTTTGTTACAGATCATGTGTATCACTCTCCTTCCTAGTTTTCTTTCTTTTTTTTTTAAAGATTTTTTATTTATTCATTTGAGACACAGAGATACAGAGAGAGAGAGAGAGCATGAGCAGGGGGAGGGGCAGAGGGAGAGGGAGAAGCAGGCTCCCGGCGGAGCCAGGAGCCCCATGTGGGGCTCGATCCCAGGACCCCGGGATCATGACCCGAGCGGAAGGCAGACGCTTAACCATCTGAGCCACCCAGGCGCCCCTCCTTCCTAGTTTTCTTTCCTTCCCTTAATCCCTCTCTTTTCATCTTGCTGTCTGGCACACACAAAATGTTGTGCTTATTTGGCTTTACAAATCTAAATTTTCTCCAAATATAAGAAACAGTTGTATTTATATCTGTCTACTGATATTTGGCAATGGCAGTGTAATTATTGTGAAATTGCTTTAGTTGCTGCAAAACCATTAATTAATATCAGTGTGCTTTAGGATGTTATAGTAACTAAGGGCAGTTTGTTGGGGGGGGCTTGTTGTTTTTATTTCTTAGGTATTAAAAGGAGCTTTAGCACGTTAAAAATTGATCTGAACAAAAAACAAAATAATACTATATATTGAGCTGACTTACAATTTTTAATGATCAGTGACACATTTTTAGTGCACATTTTTGCATATCTAAAATAGACGCCTCTTCAGTTTGGTAAATACATGCAGTCTTAGTTTACTGATGGATTGTTTTCTAACAATTAATTTTTAAGTTGATTGCTGATACTGGAAATAAAATTTTTTTAAAGATCTTATTTATTTATTTGAGAGAGAAAGAATGAGAGAGAACACATGAGAGGGGATAGGGTCAGAGGGCAAAGCAGACTCCCTGCCGAGCAGGGAGCCCGATGCGGGACTCGATCCCGGGACTCCAGGATCATGACCTGAGCCGAAGGCAGTCGCTTAACCAACTGAGCCACCCAGGCGCCCACTGGAAATAAATTTTAAGTTGACTGCTAGTACTGGGAAATAATTATTCTTTAAAAACAATGTTATGTATTTTGGTTAGTTTAATCTTCAAAAGCCTTTTAATTCAGAATATGTCAATAAATAATACAATAATATAATTCAATTGTATTACTGGTAATTAAATAAATTGAAAAATAAGTGAAGAATTCTTTTATCTTATTTACTCCCCCCACCCCCATACTTGGAGCAAAGTATGGAAATGATCAGTATAATAGAGAGGTTAAGAACATGTTCTCTAGGGGCACCTGGGTGGCTCAGTCGGGTAAGCATCTGACTCTTGACTTTGGCTCAGGTCATGATCTCAGGGTCCTGAGATCAAGCCCTGCATCAGACTCTGCACTCAGCAGGGGAGTCTGCTTGAGATTCTCTCTCTTCCTCTGCCTCTCCCCCCCCATGCGCGTGTGCACTCTCTCTCTAAAATAAATCAATAAATCTTAAAAAAAGGAACACATTCTCTAGAATCAGATTTGCTGGGTTCAAATCCTGACTTTATCATTCAGGAGACTAGGCAATTCCTTACCCCATCTATTGACTGCTTCTTCATCTGTAAAATGAAATAATAATAGTACTTTCCTCATGTGGTTGTCAGAATTCCATTGGCTCATCTATTTAAAGCACCTAAATCAAGTGTCTGGTACATAACAAGAATAATAAATGCTGTTGCTTTTATAAAGCTATCATAAGCATTATTTTTATTAGTGATCATAATTAGGTTTATTTTTGTCTCATGAATAGATGAAAGTAAGTGTAGACTAGAATTGCATATTTATGAGCATTAGGTACCAGACACTTTAATACATACATTATCTTGATTAGCCCTCATCAAAAAGTTTCAAGAAAAGAAATAGTATTTTGGTATTTTATAAATGAGAAATGGAGGGTGAGAGATTAAGGGTGAGAGAACCAGTAGCCAATAATCCAGGAATCAAACCAGCCTATCGGACTCCACAGTTCATGTTTTGTTTTGTTTTTTCCCCATTAACACTGTACAAATATGTTACATGTATTTGTGTTAGGCATGATGTCAGAAATGTAAGGAAGTCATGATGGCCCTTTTCTTATAAAGAAATCTTTACTTATGGCTCAAGAAACTTAGTAGCCAAAATAAGTGTATATATGTGACACAAGATAGTTAAAATACAGATAACATGTAATAAGAATCAAGAATAGAGAAAAAATATTTCAAATACCAGAATTCTACGAGCAAAATGTTAAAGTAAAGGAATCTTAGTTTTTTATGAACCTCATGGTAGGATTATTAATTTTCTTCAATTCTTACTACATTATCACAGTAAATGAGAGTAAACATTAGTTGTAAAATAACTAGATGGTTTATTGCTTTTATGCCTTTTTAGAGTAGCACTGATAAAAATATGGTAGTCACTACCCAGATGTGGCATTTAAATTTCAATGTACATTAATAAAATAAAGTAAATTAATTTTCATTTCTTGTTATCGTGGCTGTACTTGGTGTTCATTCATTGGGTGCATGTGGCTAATGACTATCCCACTGGGCGGTCGAGATACAGAACATTTCCATCATTGCAGAAATTTCTATCGGACAGCACTAGTCTAGAGTAAATCAGGATGTGTAATGGAATGACCAGGAAGAAATTTTTAATGCACAAAAGACTGGCTAAGGGTAGCTGCCAGTTCTTTGCAGTTGAATATAACGGAAGAAATGGTCATCTTGCATTCCATAGTACTGAATGGACTCCACGTATACAATTATCAGCTGTGTAAGTTTGGGACACTTTCACCTTCCAGGAGCTTCAGTTTGTTAGTGGAAGAAAACACCTTCCAACAGGCCTACTTCCTCAGGGAAATTATGAAGCTCAGTACAGACAGTATATAAGAATGCCCCTTGTAGGGGCGCCTAGGTGGCTCAGTCCGTTAAGCGTCTGCCTTCGGCTCAGGTCATGATCCCAGAGTCCTGGGATCGAGCCCTGCATCGGGCTCCCTGCTCAGCAGGGAGTCTGCTTCTCTCTCTCTCCCACTCCCCCTGCTTGTGTTCCCTCTCTCGCTGTGTCTCTCTCTGTCAGATAAATAAATGAAATCTTTAAAAAAAAATGCACCTTGTATAATACAAATAATACTCAGACATAAAGTACCATCCTGAAAACTGGTTATTTGAACTAAGTAGTTCTCTAAAAAAACACAGCCTTAAAAACTTCTGTCCAGGATTCAAGTCCAAGTTCTGCCACCTATTAATTTTATAAGTTTGAGACTCAGTTTCATTTTTCTGTAAAGCAAGAAAAAGTCACATACATATTGTGAGAATTAAGTAATATATATGTGGAAGGGAAGTCAGTGTAGGTGGATAGGGGGATGGATGAAATAAGTGAAGGGGATTAAGAGCACACACAAACACAATGTAGGTCAATATTATATTTAAAAAGATAAATGGCCAATTTTATACCTCTTTACTTTGCTATCACATGATGCTTTCTGATCTCTACAATACCGGCATATATATTCACCGTAAAGTACTGGCATTAACAAGTACCATTTACTGAGAACAGTTCTATGTGCTAGCCACTCTTTGGAGTACTTAACATTCATTGCCTCATTTAATCTCTATACAGCCACATGTATATGCATTATTATTATTTTTCCTTCATTTTATAAGGGTTGTAACCTCTCTGAGGCTCAGATAGGTATATAGCCCAAGATAGGTGCCAGAATCAACATTTGAACTTGGCACACTAAGAGTCTCTGTTCCCAGTCATTACATTCAATTGTCTCAAGTAATGTAAAAGAATGCCATTGGTTTAGCCATTCATCAACCCATTCCATTTTTTCCCTTACTAAATATTTATGGTCCAGTTCTCTCAAAGTTAATAAATGTTATCTAATTTCAAAATCAAAAATCATTTTTAACTAGACAAAATGATTTTATAACATTTTTATGTAAAAATAAACATGTAAGAATAGCTAGAAAATTCTGGAAAGAAAAAAGATAAATGGAGTGGAGAGTCACCCTGTCAGATATTAAAATACATTAAGTTTCATTAGTTTAACCTATATGGTGATAATGCATAAACAGCCAGACAGAAGAGAATAGAAAGTCTCCTGGGTCTCAAACACATTTAAGAATTTAGGATATGATAATTGTGACATTTTAAGTTAGTGTTGGAAAAGATGGCTCATGCAGTAAATAATGGCAGGTACAACAGAAGAGCATCTAGAAAATAAAACTGTTTTCTCATTCTACAGCTTATATAAACTTCAGATAGATCTAAGTTTTAAATAACAAACACACAAAAACCAGTAGAAGATTTGATTCAATCTCATCTATCCATATGGTGATTTTGTAAAACCTATAATAATTGATACTATTCTTGTGTGTGCATTTGTGTGTTTGTGTGTCCTGAAGTATTGAGAATTTTAAGACAGTGGTCCAGTTTCATTCTTTCCTATATAGCTGTCTAGTTCTCCCAACATCGTTTATTGAACAGGCTGGCCTTTTCTCATTTTATATTCTTGGCTCCTTTGTTGTAAAATAATATGTAAGTTTATTTCTAGGCTGTCATTTCTGGTCCATTGATTGATGTGTCTGTTTTTTATGCTAATACCATACTGTTTTAATTACTATAGCTTTGTAATATAGTTTGAAATCAGAAGTATGATCCCTCCAGCTATGTTTTTCGTTCTCAAGATTGCTTTGGCTATTTGGGTTTTGTGTGTGTGTGTGTGGTATGTGTGTGTGTGTGTGTGTGTGTGGTTCCATACACATTTTAGGATTGTTTGTTCTTTTTCTGTAAAAAATGCTATTGGAATTTTGATAGGAATTGCATCGAATCTGTAGGTTGCTTTGGGTAGTATGGGTATTTTAACATATTAATTCTTCCAATACATGAGCATGGAGTATCTTTCCATTTATTTGTGTTGTCTTCAATTTCTTTCATCAATGTTTCAGTGTACAGGCCTTTCACCTCCTTGGTTAAATTTATTCCTAGGTATTTTCTTCTTTTTGATGCAGTTGTAAATGGGATTGTTTTGTTTATTTCTCTTTCTGATAGTTTGTTATCAGTGTATAGAAATGCAACAGATTCCTGCATATTGATTTTGTAGCACTTGTTATAGATTTCATATGCTA
The DNA here is from genome assembly GCF_002201575.2 of Neomonachus schauinslandi. NCBI lineage: Eukaryota > Metazoa > Chordata > Mammalia > Carnivora > Phocidae > Neomonachus > Neomonachus schauinslandi. Next base: position 118,745,593 of record NC_058404.1, on the reverse strand, counting down.
AGCTTAATTTTCCTGTGAGAATTCCACGATTTCTGAACCTGATCCCAATCTTCTCTGAACCTCTGATTGCAGAATGAAAACTATTAATGGGTAATCCATGGAGGAATCTTTTCAAGTAATTGCCAAGCACTGAAGGGCTGCAGACATTTCCTCCACAAGTGCTATCTTTTCAAAAACGAGTAAACCCCTCCTCTTCTTGAGTACCTCTGGAAAACCAGAAAGAAATACACAGAAACTTTTCTAGGTTTTTCAAAATGATTGCCATCCACTGCCACCCATAGAGAGCAGGGAGAAGATTGCAACTAAGTGGCATCTGCAGTCAATGCAAAGCTCAGGTGTAGGAGGCACTCCTAATTGTGGGTTGTAGTCCCCGGGTGGGGTAGAAGTTAATGAGACAGAGCAGCTATTAGTTTCTTTAAGCTTCACTATTTCAATTAGAAGTATTTCGTGGTAATATTATTCCTATCTATCATAAATTTCAGGTACTTTTTGCCTTGTTTTGATCTCAGTTCTTTTCCTTGAAGACATCAAGGTTTTTAAAGACCCAATTCATATAAATTTTCATCATATCCTGATGGACTAAAGTATTTATATAATTTTCAAAATAAAAAGAGCAGATATGTTCTAATGATGCTCATTGATTCATCGGCCAAAACACAAACTGTTCTCAAAATATATGAATGAAAAATAGTTGATAAATTATCATGAACTTCTATATAAAAGTGCTTACAATATTTATTTTTCTTTGTGGGGGAGATATTTTGTGATACATGACAAAAACTTAAAAAAGATATTTTATAGTTCTTTATTTTCATTTCCCTAGAAAATCTACTACTAAAATATTGGTTTTATACCTGTATAAACTTTAGGTTTATATATATATATATATATATATATACCTATATATATGTATACCTATACCTAAAATGTATACATTTTAAAGGAAAGAAGACATGAGAAGATATGTATTTCTTAAAATATAGAGATTTTAAAAGGGATATATGGTTTTATGATCAACAACATTTATAATAATATTATTATGCCAAATTATTGGGGAAAGATGCATGGAAATAAGTGGAAATGTGTCATGGAGACACAGAAATGAGGAAGGGACACAAAGATAGGAAAATCACACTGACTTACATACTCGCTTGTACATTTACATAATGTATTAGCATTTGAAATCTAAATCCTATAGATAATATCAAGTTTTTTTTTTACTGCAACAAAGTGAAGTACATAAAGATAGAACAACTGTTTATGGGGAAAGAGTCAGACACAAAACTTCTAGTTTATTCACAAAGCCAGCATTTCAGCAGATTCCCAATTAATCTGAACGCCTTCCACTGCTGACATTGCACAGTGAGCTCTCTTTTAGAAAAATATGCACATGCTGTGTTACTTTATTTGCTACAGCTGGGTAGCTAAAGGAAGACAATTGCTAGGGAAAAAAAATCACATTAATAGCATAAAATGTGATGTAAATATTAAAACACAGAAAAGGAAATGTGCTATCAAATTATTGATTCACCTTGTTTTAACGGATATTTTCCAAGACTAAGAGGCTTATAGGCTAAATCTGAAAAATTGAAAGTAACTCTTTCTCCCCTTGTGGTTGAGCTGTTGTTGTTACTTTGGTTAAATGTAGTCACAGGAAATTTTCCATTTATATTTTTTGTTAAATTAATGCATAGAAAAAAAAAAACAACTCTAGGCCACTTGGAAATGGATTTTATCTTTAATGTAATTTATCTCAAAGGTAAGTCTTGATAAAGTCCACAGCCATCTTAAACACAAATCATTGATTTATTAAAAGGAGTAAAGTGAGAGTCAGATATTAATGTTTGGGCATGAGTTCTGCATTCAGTTTTATGTTCTCCATATTGAAAAAGGTAGAAAATGGCTCAAGAAGAGGGAAATATCAACAGGAACTAAGTGCCTGCTTTGTAAAAGGCATGATGCTGGGCATTAGAACCACCGAATTTTAATACGAAAGGTCCTTTCTCAAACCTCCACAGTCTTAAGTAAACAGGGACTCTGAAAGTTAAAGAGATGTGTCTAAGATCACACTGATAGGACAGTAACCAGAATAGAGATCAGTTGGTGGGGCATCTGGTGGCTCAGTTGGTTAAGCACCTAACTCTTGGTTTCAGCTCAAGTCATGATCTCAGGGTCATGAGAATGAGCCCCAGGTCGGACTCTGCACTCAGCATGGAGTCTGCTTGAGATTCTCTATCTCCTTCTGTTCCTCCCCCTGCTCTCTAAATAAATAAATATCTTTAAATTAAAAAAAAAAAAAGAATAGAGATCATTGACATCCAAGACCCCACCCTTTTTGGTCAGCCAACGGATCAAGACCATACAGCATGCACAACCTATCATGCACAACCTATCATGCACATGGCACTGTGTTCTAGGTCTTCCTAGATCTTAATTCAGTCATCTAATATTCTGTCTCTATATGTAGATTTATTTATCATGGCCACAGAGTTGATATTCTTGTTATTGATCAGTTTTGAATGAGGTAGTACCGAGGCTAGAGCTCTGTGGCGTGCCCCTCAAAGCCTCTGTTTAGACTGACATCATTCTTTTCATCAGCACACATGGAGTGTCCAAATTCAATCAATACTAATATGATTTGCAACAAGGCCATTTTTCTTTATCTGGTTTATAAGGATATTACAAGATAGCAATTTTTTTTCTGATATCAGACAAACTTTGTCAGTGGTATTTCTACAATAGGAACTTTTAATATATCACCTTTGATGAATGAGTTAAAGTTGATCTGATATAGTTCTTACCATTGTTTTCATTCTCTATCTAGCCACCATTTATTTTTCTGATAGATGAATTTAATAATTATAATTATTTAAAGTATTAAGCTATGTTTTATGTCCAACTCATATACCTATTAATAAACATAATTTATTTTCTTTCCATCTTGCTTATCACTGGTCTTCTGGAATTTATGTTCTACATAGTTACTCCAAGATGTCAGCAGACTCACACATATATTTTGGGATATATTTTGTCATTGCCAAGAATTTAATATCATTTATAAAAGAATGTCACTACTTTTTTTTCACCCACATTGCCAAGAAAGTAGTCAGTATATGAGAATACTAAGTGGGAGAGATGGATAGGAACTCTTGTCTGTTTCCAAAGTGTAGCTTTCAAACTGTAGCTGTGTAGATTTAGTTGTAGATAAGATCCTAACTCAAATAAGCATTACAATGGCTTCTGAGACAGTATCTATAGTTTTCTTATTTCTAGATACTTAAGGAAATGGAACAATATTGACAGGACTGAAAAAACATCAAAGAACATACTTGATTTTTTTTTTTTACCAAAACATCCTAAATATGAGATGTTAGCACCCCGTACTCATTTCTTCCTTATATTGCATTTGATTTTAATCCATAATAGCAGTAAGCAAGGGATTCATGAAATTTTAAGTTCTGATCAGATCTGTCATTCTAGAATACATTTTTAAAACTGCAAATGTATTTTAAAATCAGCCTGTGAGTTGACCACTAGATATTTAAAATCTGACTTTTTATATGCCAACATAAAGAGATACAGTTTCAAATTTTGTCATATAATTGTTATGACTTCAAGTAGATTGCTTTCATGCACAGCGTTTCAACCACAGGTAGCCAAAATCTGTGACTATATCCACCAGTAAGCAAAATAAACAGGATCAGTTTTTTCTTCTGGACACTAAATTATTCTTACACTGGAATGTAAGCATTAGTATAACAAGCTCAGCAAACAGGATAATGTTAGAAAAGCATTCTCTTAAAAATGTATAAAAATATTATAATTTCAATTTTCAATTTGAATGTTATAGCAGTGTACAAAATAATGCACATTTCCTGAAGGAGAGCTTTGGCAAGAATATTAACCAATTACTACCAAAAAAAAAAAAAATAGAACCAGTGAGAGCTAAGACTCTGGGGATTCTGTGATATTAATTGAAACTTTATATTTTGCTACTATTTGAAGATAATCTTATTTAAAGTGCCTGGATTTAAGTTAACCACTTTATTACATTAAAGGTACATTATTATTTCAATATGCATATTTAAATAGACTTATATTGAAAGCCAATGGGTATATAACATACAATATTTAAAAATCTAGCACATTTGCTATAAATTAAGGATACCTCATTGTACTATGAGGTAAACAAAGTGCTGTGAAGTTGTAAAATACACTTACATAAGAGTTTATTAATGTGATTGCTAACATATTTTTGGAAGACTGGTTCTATATATGTGACTCAAATGTCAGACAATCCTACCTATTACCTCCTAGAGTTTAGCGAGCTGTTTAGAGCCATCGAATTTTAATACTGATTTTCAGTTTCAACACTCCAATTTTAATGATGAGGAAATATTTCTAGAGGTATTAACTTATTTCTCAAGACTAATAATTTAGTTTAGTTTAGTTTTTTTTTACCTGGTGCTGGCTAGAACTACTGGTATTATTTTCAGACTATATATATACTTAGGCAGGTCATATGTAAAGATTGAGTGGGGAAGTTAATCCTTAATTATCTGAAAGTTTCGTATTAGTTTAATTTTTAGGTTGCTAAATTCATTATGGTTTAGACATAGTAATTTATTTTACTGGCTGTTCTTCAGAGAATTTAATGTATAATATTTTAAATTGAGCATAATTCCTGCAGATTGTGGGAGAAAGAGAAATGGAAGTAATGCTTCTCAGTGGTGGCAGAGATCTCAGTGACTTGCCTAAATTTCATTTATTCTTGTTCATGTGTTTTTGGGGGCTCCACTACTCTCTTATTACTAGGAGGCTGACTCAGAGTTGTTTATGGAGTTTTTTCTTTCCTCACAGTCATCATGAATTTGTACTGTCATAACTGATTCCCTCTTATTTAATCTCTGAAGTCCAATCTGTATTATCAAGGATGTATTCTTTAAATGATAGCATATAATTAAAGTGCTCATCCAGAGTAGGATTTACATCTTTAAACTAAGTTGTCATATTAAAATATAAAAAACATATGATTACTAGATAAATAACTGTATCCCAGACCATATCAGACAATATTTTAATTTTAGGTACAAATAAAGAAATTAAGAGAAAAGCCAGCTCTATTTTGAAATTTAAAAATTTTAGACAAAATGAGTGTTACTTCTGAGATACCGATGATCATTCAAATACATGCCTGTGAAAGAAATCCAAGGGCAAGGTGATTAATTATGAGAAGTCCATGTCATGGATATCATTTTGTCTTATTTTAGCCCAGAACACAGTATGACAGAAATATGGACTGGAACTTTTAAATGTCTTACTTTTTTGAAATGTTCTAGAAGGGTCACTCTCTCAGTTTGAATTGGTATTTATACTTTGAAATTGTAGAGTAATGAAATAAAAAGTAAATATTTATGCATTGTTCTCATCAGTTATAGAAGTGCAAAGACAAAAATATTCCCTCTTGCTTTTCTTCCCTCTGGGACTCAAATAAAAAATAAAACGGAACACTCACATTAACTTTTCATTTCTTGCTAGACAATATTACATGAATATGAGAAAAAGAGAACAATCATCAACAATTACTGGGCTTATTTTAATTTGTTTAGGAGTGAACAAGAAAAAAAAATGTAAAAAAAAAGAGATGCCTAAACCAAAAGAAAGAAATAAAAGATGGGAAACTATGTGGGTTCTATAGACACAGACATTATTCTGAAATAGCTATCAGTTATTTAATGTGATGACCCCTAAAACATAGCTAAAAAAATATTACTCTCAAAAGTATTCTGCAATATGAGCACGATGTTGGAAAATGAGCTGAAATTACAAAGTAGAAAGAGAAACTGTTCATTTAAGATGTGTGTTACTGTTGTTCTTCTAGACTTAGGTTTTTTTTGTTGTTGTTGTTGTTCTGTGCTAAAGGCATAGTTTAATTGTGCACTTCATTTTTAAGGTAAGTTTCTTTGAAAGAGAAATAAATCTATAACTTTATCCATATTATAGGCTGAAATGACTAAATTAATGTGCAGAAGTTCATGCTACTTTTTTTTTCAAATACTAGAGACCATGATAAAATGTGAGCTGAACATAAATCTTATCTTCCATTATTTAATTAAAACAGGAAAAACATAACAGTACTAAAATGGAATCAATTTGCTACATTAGATTTTAAAACGTGATTGATCTTTGTTAAGTGAGAATTTGTAGGTAAGTGGTTTTTAAATTGTTGAGTGCTTTTTTTAAGGGAAGTGTCCATGTAATAATTAGTAGTTCTACATAAATAAATGAATCGTGGGCACCTGGGTGGCTCAGTTGGTTAGGTGACTGCCTTCAGCTCAGGTCATGATCCTGGAGTCCCGGGATCGAGTCCCACATCGGGCTCCTTGCTCAGCAGGGAGTCTGCTTCTCCCTCTGACCCTCCCCCCTCTCATGCTCTCTCTCTCTCATTCTCTCTCTCTCTCTCAAATAAATAAATAAATAAATGAATCATAAATGGAATAAATAATAATTGGCATAATCAGTATGACTCTTTCATCTTTGGGAAAACCTCTCTGATTTGTATTAGGAACACATTGACTGGAGAGAGGAAGATGGAATAGATGACTCTAGGATTCTTTTCAACTCCACAAATTTCTTAAAAATCTCACTTGAGTCACGTGATGGTAGAAAAAATCTTCATTAAAAAAATCCTAATAAAATGTCAATATAATAATTTTTAGAGGCTTTTTGTTTCATGTGAATTGTTCAAAAATAAGCTTTTTCTTGCCACCCAGTAAGTCATAGAAGAGCATTAGTGCAGCTCGCATCTTTTAATCAGGCTTACATGATGGCTGGCTAGAAACCAGATGGGGCTGGGGGAGTAGGGGAGGCATGTGTAGGGGGATAGGGATGGATAGATGGGTATTTGGAAATTATAGCACCTACTAGGAGAGATTCCTGGGATAAAAGAAGCTGCTGGAAGATTAGAGGACATCAGAGGCATTCGGTTCAATAAAGGACAAAGGTAGCTATAGCCGCAGAAATATAATCACTGGAACTTCAAGTGAAATTTCAGAAGTTTCAGGTGGAGTAATTGAGAACACTCTGCAAAAGGTAGTGCAAGTCCTGCTATAAGAAACTGATTGTATTCCAGACTGATACTGTACATAGACAGTGCTTATAGAAGACATAAAGAAATTAAAAGAAAAAATTGATAGAAAGAATGAAAACAAGACAAAAAAATAAGAGTAAAGCATCCAATCGTATTATATTAAAATGCCATGACTAGGTTTTCCCCTCTCTGATGGGCCACTAACACAAATGCTAGGTAAAATGATAATGGAACAGTACCTTTCTTTTAGCCTTTAGCTGCTCATGATACTTGTCACAGGTATCTCCTGGGATCTCTCCTCCCCAGAGAGTAATTCCAACAATGGTGTATGTGACACCCATGACGAGCAATGGGAAGCAGTACACCAGTATAATGACAATAATATGGTAACTGCAAGAAATGAAAAAAAAAAAAAAACACATGCTGAAGAGCATATCGAGATGCAATATGTGGAACTTCGAATTCATTCCCTTTTAAATAATAATTGAAAATTCCAAAGATTATTTCCACATTTTCTCCAAGTCCTCATTTCCCAAATCCATCAAGATATCATGTTATTGTCTACTACAGGCATCCAAATGCTACCAGTTGATCTTTGTCAATCTCTGATTCATATGCAAAAACTATAGATGCATTGCAGTCCTGATTTAAACTATCCATGTTCTTCCTGCCTAGAGGTTCAGGATGAATGCCATTTCTTTGCTTGGTAATTGTTCAGCTAATCTAATTAAATTTATCATCAGAGAGAAAGAGATAAGACAGAATAAACGAATCAACTGACAGATATTTTCTCATATGTAAAATTATTCTATATATCTCTGCAACAACAGTCATATTTGAAATAAATTGTTTTCTATCTGAATAAAAAATGTAACTAGATACTCTAAGCCACTTTGGATCCACCAGCTATATGACTGTAATTTAAGAAAATCAGGTAATGACATTGACATGCATTTTTCCAACATCATGACACATCTGATAGCATTATTAATTTGGTAAATAATATTCAGATATTTTAGTCACACCAGTGTCATGATACTTTTAGCAAACTAAATTCTAGGACTTCATAGCTTTCAATCAAAATTATAAGGATGCAGTTGGGGAGGAATAGGAAGGCAACTGATAACATAACCACACAATTAGAATTTGTAGAAGTTTTGCGTAATTTCCACTGTCTTAGGAAGGCTTTAAAGTAATTAAAGAATTTGGAACACTAGTCTTCTCAATATCTGTTTCTTTGTAAAGAGAATCTTAAATCTCCTTGCCTTCCCGTTTCCTGATAGCTTATTAAATAATGAATTACTGTCAGTGGGAAGCAATTCGGTCAACAAATAATTTAATTTTATTATCATGGTTACTTTTATTTTGTTATACAGCTAAGATTTATTAATATCAGATAGAATAACAGTACTCGGTTTAATAACCACTGCCTTCTTTTCCTTCAATAAGTACTTCTTAATATTTTTCTTTAAAAATCTGGACTCTGGGCAGTCAGAGAAAGACAAATACCATATGATTTCAATCATATGTGGAATTTAAGAAACAAAACAAACGAGCAAAGAAAAGAAAAAGAGAGAGAAACAAATTAAGAAACACTGTTAACAATAGAGAACAAACTGATGGTCACCAGAGGGAAGGGTGGTGGAAGGATGGATTAAATAAGTGATGGGGATTGAGGAGTATACTTGTGATGAGCACCGGGTATTACATGGAATTGTTGAACCACTATATTGTACAGTTGAAACTAACATTATACTGCATGTTAACTAACTGGAATTGAAATAAAAACTTAAAATAAAAAAAAATCTGGACATTGGGTATAGACCAGTTTGATAAAACAGCTGCTTTAAAAGATGACCATTATATTTGTATTCTTGTTATTGTTAAAGGGAAAAATAGGACACTACATAAGATTTTACTGAATTAAAATTTAAATGATCACAATAAAAAGTGCAAACAGGGGCATCTGGGAGGCTCAGTCAGTTAAGCTGCCAACTCTTGACTTCGGCTCAGGTCACGATCTCAGGGTCCTGGGATCGAACCCCATGTTTGGAAGCACGGAGTCTGCTTGGGATTCTCTCTCTCTCTCCCTCTGCCCCTCCCCCAGTCTCTCTCTCTCTTTGTCTCAAATAAATAAATCTTTAAAAAATGCAAACAGTTGCCCAGTTATGTTTTTTTTTTTCTTTTTAAAAGATGGGTCCAAAATATGAAATATCAAATTCTATCGTATAGAATTCGTATTTCCATTCTAACCTAGTGTTTATGTTTCTTTAATGCTAAAAGAAAGGAACACAACTAAGAGCCTACCAGAACTGCCTTTCCCTGGCCAGGATTTTAAAAGGGCAGTCAACACCTTTGGGCTTCAGTTCTTCTTTTCTCATTTTTTTCTCAATCAATAATAACCCTGCTTTTGTTTGTGTAATGCTTTCATCTCCAGGGATCTTATCACTTCCTCCAGGAAACTCTCTAGCTCTACCCCATATAAATGTCATCAAATTTTTCCTATTAGAAACCTTTGTAACTTATAAAATTTATTGATCATATCATATTGCAGTATTTTAAACCTTTTTTTTAAAAAAAGATTTTAGTTTTAAGTAATCTCTACACCCAATATGGGGCTCGAACTCACAACCCTGAGATCAAGAGTTGCTCTACCAACTGAGCCAGCCAGGCTCTCCATGTATTATATTATTTTATTTATTTTTTTAAAAAAAAATGTTTTTTTAAAGATTTTATTTATTTATTTGAGAGAGAGAGTGAGAGAGAGAGAGCACAAGAGGGGGGAGCGGGAGAGGGAGAAGCAGACTCCCTGCCGAGCAGGTAGCCCGATGTGGGACTCGATCCCGGGACTCCAGGACCATGACCTGAGCCCAAGGCAGTCGCTTAACCAACTGAGCCACCCAGGCGCCCCTGTATTATATTATTTTAATATGTCTATTTTCCCAAGTAATGTGTGAACCCTTGGGAGGAAATGCTTATGTCTTATTTGCTTAATTGTTTCTCCCAACCTGTAGTTTCCCAAGTGTTCAATAAATTGAATTGAAAACCGCAATAGAGAATTAACTTACGTGAAATGTTGTTTGGGACCTTCTGGCCATTGCACATAGCAAAGAGTACGGCCTGGCATGACTTTAATTTTGGAGTAAAGACACTGAGGGAAGGCAAGTAGGAATGCTAGAATCCAAATACTTCCAATGACGATCTTGGTTGCTGTGGCAGACAGTCTGGGTTTCAAGGGATCAATAATGGCCATATACCTATATAAAAACAAACAAAACCATTTTGTTGTATCTCTTGCTACAGAGTTACAAATGGAGTTTCAAAGGAGCTATCTCTCTGGTAAGCAAGTTAATGAGGATTTTGCTTACGTAGAGTTAGCATAGAATGATAATCACGTCATAGTCCTAGGAATCAGGCAGATTAAGTTTCAAATCCTATTCTGTCACTTATTTAACCTTTTTGAACCTCAGCTTCATTATTTTAAAAATAGAAATAAGAACACCCACCTCGTAGGGGGTGAAGTCAAGATTAATAGAAATAATGTAAGTGAAAGGTATTGATTATTTGGTGCTGTGCCTAGCACATTATCAGAATTCATAAAGGTCTGCTGAATGGGATTAGAAAAGTGTGTAGTAAGTGCTTAAAAATATGAGTTCTGTACCTCAAGACCTCCATTTTTCTTCTGTATGTTTACCTGTTTGCAAGAAAATTCTAGAGAACTAATATGGATATGATGGACAAAGATGAGGAACCCCTATAAAGATATCATCAACAACTTCATTTAAAAACATCAAGATACAAGTTCAGGATTCAGATAATAATGAATAAGTCCAGTTTGACTGAGGCTGTGCCTTGCTGTTACCTCTAAAATTGAATTCATGGTTTATCATGAAAATCTTCACAGTATCTATGTAACTCTGTATAACATAATAGTTATAGGAAAAATATATTTGAGACTCTTAAAAACACACTTGCATATGGTTTTTGTAGTGCAACTTTCTAGGAAATTGGAAACTCTCTGAATATGGTAACAAAAGTTATTTCACTTGGTAAAACAGTAACTATGTCTGGGAGAATCAATTAAAGTTTTAAATTGGATAATATGTCTAACTGCCAAATTCTGGCTAATAGAGCAGAAAGTTAATTACAAATTATACATAAAATCAATTATATTTCTGCACTTCTATCAATAAAACATTATTTAAATTATTTTACTGTTGACCATTTTGTGTTTTTCAAATATATTTTGATTTATGCAAAATTTCCGAAGGCAACAATTTAATCAAAGAATGAGTGTTACTTAAACCCCAAACATTTTAATCTTAAGAATAAATGTTTCAAGATAAGGATAATTTATTAATTTGCTTATTGCTCTTTGTTTTATAACTATTAGGCAGAATTGGACCTTTAATAGATATATTGGAACTTATCTATATACTACTAATAATATTAACTTTAGTTGAAATTTACTTAAAGGAAATATCCTTAGTTTATTATGTATGACAGCTAATAGGTATAAGTGAATGTTAGGTATGAAAAAAAAATCATAAAAATAGTTTCAGAAAATTAAGTAAACCACACAAGAAAATAAGATGCATATGTTTAAAACTGAAAATGTACCTCTTGTGCTTATGTTGGTGAATAATAGCAACATTTACTGATTGCCAACCATGAGCAAGAAATTTATTATATACACTATATATATTTAATATCTAGAACAATCTAGTCAACCAAATAATATTATTATCTCTATTTTACAGAAAACTGAAGCTTAAAGACATTAAGTAAATTGTTCAAAATGACCCAGATGGGAAGGGCTTAGAAGTCTAAACCAGTTCTGCCAGTCTTCAAAGCCCATATGTTTACAGACTGTGGCTTTGAATATGACTGCTTATGTAAGGAATTGTGGAAAAGAAAGAAAAATATATAAGGTAGATGCCATCCAAAGAATCACATTTTGCCTTGGAATCCAAAAGCGTTCATGTGCAATGTTAACGACAAAAGTCAAGCATAGAAAGGTAATATTTGTAGTTGGGCATTTCTGTTTCCACTGCTGCTGATTATGATTCACCACAGCATTTCTCTCATTATATTGACTTTTGCTTAATGGACGTTTCTAGAGCCAAGCATGGCACTTACCAATAAATTTTGTTGTACTGAACTGAATATTTCCCAACTCTCTCATAATCTTTGGCTTTTTTGCTTGCCCTGGAAGTATATGAATGCAGTTTGGATGTTTAGACAGTTGATTTTTTGAGACTAAAAAGAGAATTTGAGTGACATGAGCAGGGTTAGAGTTTTCTACAGTTACTACAACACAAATAATGCAAAAAAGGGTACAAGTTGCTTATTGATTGTTTTGGTGACTTACTCTATATTACAGAAATTATTTCCTGACAGGGAGAATATTGTCTTATATGAATTATATGAAAACAATCAATTTATATTCTCATTAACTAACACTTTAGTGAAAATAGAAATTTAGGAACTTCAAGTTGACATTTTTATCATTTCTGGTTTGATCCATTATTCATTCAACCAAACATTCATTGAATGCCTACTGTGGTATTCTAAACACTACAGTGATACAACACTGAGGAGAAATGACCTTCACAGAGCTCACAGTCCAGTGAAGTAGATAGATACTAACCAAATAATGTAAAATGAACATAAAATTACACATATGACAAGTGTTACAAAGGCAAGCAACATATAGCCATGTGAATGCTTTTACTGGGAAAAACATATTTAGATTGTGACTCAGTCTTCCCTAAGAAAAGTCATTCTGGCTTGAAGTTTGGAAAGGTGACTAGGCAAGGTGGCAGAAGAATAAGGATTGCCAGAAGATTTGTGGAAGAGCAAAGGACATGTGAAAAACTTCTGTGTTAATGGGTTTTTATTGGTTGAATTGTGTGTCTCTAAAAAAGATATGTTTAAGTCCTAAACCTCTGTACCACAGAATGTGACCCTAGTTGGAAATTGAGTTTTTATAAAGGCAACTGAGTCAAAATGAGGTCATTAGTGTGGGCCCTAATCCAATATGACTGATTTAAAGGAGAAATTTGGGAAGAGAGAGAAACATACGGAGAATGCCATACGAAGATGGAGGACTGAATGATGCATCTAAAGAAATCAGAAGGGGAGACAAACCATGAGAGACTCTTGACTCTGGGAAACAAACTGAGGGTTGCGGAAGGGGATGTGGGTGGGGGGATAGGGTAATTGGGTGATGGGCATTAAGAAGGGCATGTGATGTGATGAGCACTGGGTATTATATGCAACTAATGAATCATTGAACACTACATCAAAAACTAATGATGCAATGTATGGTGATTAACATAACATAATAAAAACAAACAAACAAAAAACCCCAAAAAACTAATGATGTTGGCTAATTGAATTTAAATTAAAAAAATAAATAAAAGCCAAGGAATGCCAAAGACTGCCATCAAACCACAAAAAGCTAGGAGGAGGCAAGGATTTCCTTACAGGTTTCTGAGGGAGCTTGGCCCTTGTCAACCCCTTGATTTCAGACTTCAAGCTTCCAGAACTGTTAAAACTGTAAAATTCTGTTGTTTTAAGTCACTCCATTTGTGTTACTTTGTTACAACAGCCCCAGGAAACCAAAGCAATGGGTAAGGAGGGGGAAGCATTGGGCACTTGAGTAATTAAAGACTACTGTAACAGAAACATAGAAAGTGAATGGGGGAAGTGGTTTGATATGGAGTTGTACAGCAGGGTGTAGGTCTTTTGTCCTATGGCAAGTAGTTGAGGTGATCAGTCAGAGGAGAATAATCAGATTTTAGTATGGAGAATGGACTGAAGGAAGGAAAAGAATGGAAGCAGGGGAGTAAGTAACTTGGCTATGCTTTGGTTTCAATGAGAGGATTGCTGCTTCGAGTAGGGTGTTACCTGGGAGATTGAATTATGTTAATGGTTTGAGGAAAATAAAGGAATGTTGAAACATTGTAGAAAGGGAGAGCCAGTTGGCCAAAGAAGTAGGTACAATTGCCAGGCACTGCTGACAAGACCAATTTGAAATTGGTAATTAAGAATTCTTTGTGGCATCAATATTTCCTATTCTGTGACTCTCTCCAGCAATAATAATTTGCTCAAAAGTAGGCATAAAAAATAAAAGGATCCTTGGGCTCGTCCACATGAATATCCTCTGGACCCTGAGAAGAAATGATCCAATCTGAGTTATATTATCACCTAAATGATTGTCAGTACTTTTATTTCTCCTTTCAAGAAATTTGTATCTTTGATGTGATCACATTAGCTGTTCCTAGGTTTTTGTCTGAGCTTCTCACTACCATTCTTCCCTCACTAAACAGATTCTCAAATACGTTAGTCTCCTTGGTCTGATTATTTCGTATGTAATAGCTAAGATTGGATTCTTCACTCTTCCAATTAGCATATCACTTAAACAAGTTTAAAATCACTTTTTATTAGCGGCCCTCTTGGCGCCGTGGGCAGCGCGTCAGTCTCATAAAATCACTTTTTATTATCTTTTGAGTCTGAAATTTTCAGAAGCATCCATTGAAATCTCATATTTTTAATGCCATATTTTATCAATTTTCCTTTTCATTCTAATGAATTCCTTTACCACTTACTTTTTTCTGATATAATTGAAGGGTCTTTTCTGGTCCTTTGATGTCTAAAATAGAATATTTTGACATAACTTTTTCAATAAGTAAGCCTTTTCCATTTTGCAATTCTTCTTGATATCTGTCTGGTATAATTCTTCTTTTTGTTAACATTTTTATTAAGCTCTGTTTCTGGATCTTTTTGTGCTTCTGCAAATTTTAAAATTTTGGTATGAAGACAGAGTGCACTCTTCAGATGGGTACTTGATTATATTAACAATGCAAAGAATATTTGCGAAATGACATGGGTTTGGCTGTTTTCCAATTTGCTTCTGGCCACAGTAGACAATGTCTTAGTCCGTAAAGCCCATATATAAAATGCTATCTAGCTACTGTCTGTGCAAAGTAAAAATTAGTTGCAATAGGTGTTCATGACACATAAAATTTCAACTTCTGACCTTTGGTGCTAAGGCATTTTCTGCTTTGAAAAGTCACTAGAGAGAAATATAATCTTTTCTGAAATTGCGTTTTGTAGACAATTTTATTTTGTGCTTTTTCATAAGTGTTTTAAAGAAGCAAGAGTGAGCCAATTAATCTGTTATATTGTCTTAGTGAATTTTGAAAGGAACAAGTCTTTATTAAAATGAACATATATACATATATTCAAATACATGTACACATATAATAGGAACTTTAAAATATTATCAAGCGAGAAACAAATCACTACTTAATCAAGTTTTTTTATTTTTTTAAAGATTTTATTTATTTATTTGTCAGAGAGAGAGCGCACAAGCAGGGAGAGCGGCAGGCAGAGGGAGAAGCAGGCTCCTGGCTGAGCAAGGAGCCCAACGTGTAACTCAATCCCAGGACCCCGGGATCATGACCTGAGCCGAAGGCAGACACTTAACGGACTGAGCCACTCAGGCATCCCAAGTTTTTTTGATTTTTATAAATAAAATTTATAAACAGGCATTTGAGGGAGATTATATTTAAAAAATAAAGTTTCCGAATAGTGAAAGTACTTGACCCTCACTATATATACTTTCAATTTAAATTTAGCAATTAGGTCTATCTATTCATTTATTAACCGAATATCAGCTATTTGTTTTCAACTATTTCTTGAATGCTTTTTTTCAAGATTGTATTACAATCTTTGGCCATATTGGTAAATGAAATAGATATAGTTCCTACTCTTCTGGAGTTCAGAGTCTAACGCAGAAGATATACATTATTCAGATAGTCACAAAATACGTTAAGAAATTACTACCTAAATGTTGCTTAGGAAACATTGCCTCTGGGATATTTAGTTAAACTTTCCTTGGAGCTTTATTGTAATGACCTGCGCAAGTTCAGCACCCTCCCCCATGACTTCTAAGTGAAATCCAATCTGTCCTATTTGGTACCCTCTGTTTCTGTTCTTGAATCTATATGAAATACATTCATCTCACCCATTGTGAACCTGGCTGTGAAATTGTACTGATGATTTCCACAACAAATCCAATTATATAAAGCATTTCAGATTTTAAAATTTTATTGGATTTAAGAGTTTAGGGGAGGGGAGAATATACTGGCACTCTTTGCTCTGATTCTAAACTCGACTTCTCTTTGTTATACTCACTTTATTTCTGTAACTTAAAAAAAAACTCTCCATGTAACATGGGTGACCCTACCATGTACAATGCCTTGAGCAGTTTAGCCCAGTTGCCTGTACTGTCAATAGGCTAATCTGTCTAGCATAATCCTTTGGGAAGTCTGCAAAATAAAACTGTCTCCCTTGTGTACACCATGATGTTATGAAGACATGTACTAGTAATTATAAAGCATAAAACAAGCAATTTGACCTAGTCTGAGGTATAGGTTGAAATGATGGTAGAGATATTAATAGGCATGGCTTCCCTGAGGAAGCAACATCAGTTTAGAATGATAAACAGGAGTTAATTAGAATGAAGGTGCATTTGGAAGAGAAAGTAATAGCAAGTCCTGAGGTTAGAGAAAGCATAAGGTATTTGAGGAACTAAAAAAGCCAGCTTCTCTACAGCACAGAGGAGGGAAAAGCAGAGGTGTCAAATGAGGATGGAGATGTAGGTATTAATCATGACTTCACTGATATTATATATCCAATATATATTTAGATTTTCTTTCTCGACAATAAAAGCAATAATTGCTAACACCTGTACCAGATGCTATTCTAAGAGCTTTATATATAAATCATTTAATCTTTAAATTCTATTTGTAGTAATTACAAAATGAGTTATAACAAAATGCTACCTCATTAGTGAGTATGACGTAAAACAATTTCTCCTCAAAATTTCGGACACGAATTTAGAAGTGGTTTTCTAAATTGACAATATAAAACTTACTGCTAATGATTATCTTATGTTACTTATACTACCTCTGATGATAAATAATTCAAAAATCAGAACAGAATAGGTTATTTCATCCATGAGATACTATAAAACTCTAAATCACTTTTTTTGAAGTCCAATTTACTAACACTTTGTGTCATTTCTATATTGTTTCAGAAAAATAATGGGAACATACATCACCACTTCTATATATCACTTCGAAAGTACTGCTTTCACAAAGTCACCTTTATGTTATCAATCATGTACTAAAAAGTTAATTAGTTTCTTTGCTAAGAAACTAATTCCTCTTGAAAATACTTTTCAACTCTTGGCAGATTATTTTCCTGGAAGCAATGCCTTCATTAAAATATATCTGAAGTTGAAATTGACCTATAATATTTTTAGTATTCAGTATTTTATAGAGATAACACAAAACACTATACGTAATTGTGTATAGTATAATTATACATGATATTCCATTTATACTATAAGGTAATATGCTTCCTAAAATGCATACAAAACCTCTTTTCAGAACAATAAGAAAAGATATTCAATCCAGTTTAATTTCATTTTATAAGGAAAAGAGTTTTTAGATGAAGGGACAATTCAAAAGGTTGCCCCAAAGTGGAGAAATTAGAGTAAGAGCTAAAGAAACTCCCAGGTGGGAGCAATAGACATGTCAAATTATAATTCACGGGTAAAGGAAGTGAAATTTCTTAAGAAGAGAAGAAGACTCAGGACACTTGCTAGCTTTAGTCAAATGTATAAAGAGCTGTAGTGTAGATAGTAGAGCAGTTTTAGATCACTATAGGAGGGAGAGCTCAGACTACAGTTTCTGGAGGAAGATGAATCACAACTCCCTAGGGGACAATAGATTGTCTCCAATGGTAATAAGTCTCTTTTTCTTCTCTCTCTCTCTCTGTTGTTGAGGCACTCAGGAATCAGGAATAAAATGAGTCACCATTTATTGAGTGAATTAAAGGATTATAAACGTAAGGTGAATTGTTGAAATAGATAAAAGTAGTCTCCCACACAACTTTGAGATTCTAATTTTCATCAGAGGGAGGTTGTCTGAAAACTAATTATAGTTCCAGGCCCTCATCATCAGAATTATAACAGGAAGCAGATTATTGGGACAACTGAGTGAAGTAACTTATTACTTTGTGTAATTTGCAGAGTACTACAAGTATGACTCATATATCCAATAGTATTGAGCCAAAATTCACTTCCCCTCTATTAGCTTCCCCTTATAATTATTTGACTTCTCTTTTTATATGACTTTTATATGCATTGATTAAGTAAAAGCTACATATTATAATTGGCACTGCAAGTCAATAATTTTGGCAGACATTTTTCTTAACTAACAGCAACATTAAGAGGATTATGAGAGTGGATGGAAACATTTTATATCTACTCTTTGACAGGGTGAATGACTTCAGAAAAAACATGAATATTACTATGCATATATGAAAATATGTTTATATTTCAATAATAGGTTTTACATTTTGGGAAAATGAATACTTTTTTGAGTGTGCTCATTGTAAGTATTATTCATATGCACATATGAGTTACTCTGAACCCCTTTATTTTTCTCATTTCCTTTGCATAATCATAAACCTTATCAGTTCAGCTTCTGACACCATCAAATCTATTCTGTCCTCCCTTCCAACTCTCAATTCCTGAACTACTGGAACATCACCAAAATGGGTTTCCCTGATGCTACTCTTTCTTCACAATGGCTTTAAAGTTATCTTTCTAAATTATTTCACTGTCTCTTCACTTTTGACAGGATTAACTGCAATTCTGCACACCCTTTAGTACAGTGGCACTAAATATCTTACCTTTCACTCAAACTTACTACATTGTATCAGTCAGAGCTCCAGAAGAAACAGATGGCACACCTGTGTGGGAAAACTAGAGAGTTTTGTTTTTTTTTAAGATTTTATTTATTTATTTGACAGAGAATTAGCGAGAGCAGGAACACAAGCTGGGGGAGTGGGAGAGGGAGAAGCAGGCTTCCCGCCGAACAGGGAGCCCGATGTGGGGCTCGATCCCGGGACCCTGGGATCATGACCTGAGCTGAAGGCAGACACTTAATGGCTGAGCCACCCAGGCGCCCCAGGAAAACTAGAGAGTTTAATAAAGAGGTCATTTATAAAATTAAATAGATAAGCCATTTACAAACCCCATTTTACAAAAGTGTAAGAGGAAATCAGCTTGAAATGAACATTCCTAGGAGTAGCAATAGCAAGGAGTGGGAGGACTGGGTGTCGCCCTTGGCCAGGTCTGAAGGATGAAAGAATGCTATAATCTGAAGTGAGGAGATGAACCCTTAGGGGAGGAGCACTTGACAAGAGATATGTTGGGGGCTTAGCCAATTTGCAGCAAATCTGAATGGAAGGAGTGGTAGTAGATACAACCCAAAGTTGCTCTCCTCTCTTCCTCCCATTTCCTCCAAGTGTCTCCCATTAGGCAAAGCCAAGAAGAGACCAGGGAGCAAGGGACCCTATACATGCATTTAGTCCACAGATATGGTCAGCCTGGTGGGGAAGGGGCAGAAAAATGGAGTAGACTAAGTAGAGAGTAAATGTGAGCTGAGAAATGGAAATTGTCCAGCTCACATAGCCTTTAATAATTTCATGTTTCTCACCTGGTAGTTTCTTTGCTGGAATGATTTCTCTTGCTCATACCTTACTCTAAAGTTCTACAACTGCTAAACTTTTAGGCATCCTTCAGTTTCCACTCAGGTTACGGAATGATCACTGTGGATTCCTTCCCTTCTCTCTGTCCAGAGTTAGTTTTTAACTTTCTCAGTGCTCCAACAGCCTTATGCTCATATTTTGATTTTAGATCATTGGAATTACTGATTTACTCTTCTCTGTGTTCTGTAGCACCTAACAAAGTATCTATAGTAGTCGACATGATAGTTTAATAGTGACTGCAAATGGTTATTACATATTTGGACGTTGAATACTTGAATACTTCTATGGTTGTTGAATATTTGGATGGAGTGAATAATTGATTACAAATGGAGACTTCAGCATGTATACAATTTTTAAAGGAATAGCTTTCTTAACTTTGCTAAATGGGAATGATAAACATAATATAGAGTATGATTATAAGGTTAAAAGAACATTAAATAACACAGTATATTCAAAGAGACTTAGCTAATGTCAGGCACAGTAGACACTCAATCTAAAACATTCCTAACTACGTTGAATAAAATGAAATTAACACTTAGGACAAAAACAAAAACAAAACAGCTCAAGTGGTAAGTTTGAGACAAAAACAAACAAAACAAGTTAACATGGTTCTTAGAACTTGTGATTGGCATGGAAAGAAAAACAAGTTTATGTCCAAATTCTAATCTAAGGATTGAAAAAACATCTTTTGATATTGTCCCTAGCTCTTCAACACAAACTTATCCTATAAGGGTAGCAACACTATAGGTATTTCTCTTCTAATCTCTCCATCTGAAACAATTTTCTATATAGGGAGTAACGAAATTTCTATGCAACTTCAATAAGGACATTTAATGCTCAATGATTCAATGAGTCAATGATTCAATGGAAATATTCAGTGTTACGTTTGGAGGTTTTTAAAATTCTTTGTGTATACTAGGAATCAATTTTGTCTAATGTGGATCTACACCATATCAAACTCCTTTCTGAAATAAATAGTGGCATGTAGCAGCTCCACTAGATTATCTTTAAACTCATAGAGATGATGACACTCATAAAGCAGGAGGATTTCTAAATCTTTGGGTATTTAAGTTCTGATGATGTAAAGGCTTCTTTAACTGTGCAAATGGAAGAAAACAGGTAATAGATAACCTTTAAACTTGGATTATAAAGATGGAAAATGAAAGCTTTTTCATATCTTATTTTCTTTCTAATTATGTTTTCATTATATCTTTTTAAGGTAATTTGTGCTCAAATTATTCAATGATAGGAAATGATAGGAAAACAATTTTAAAAATTTCTTCCATTCACTCAGTCATGCAAGAAATATGTATTGAATGCCAAATATATGTAGTCATTATCCTAGATGTTATGAATATAGTAGTAAACAAAATAGATAATAGTAAATATTATGAAGAAAAACAAAGCACAATATGTGGATAGAAAATAACATGAGGCTACTATTTAGATGGTGATCACTCAGTTCACATATGATATACGCTGAGAAAAATGAAAGGTATCTATTCATTTCTTTGTAAGAGTTGCTTTTTTGTCCTCTTACAACACAGCTATAAATATAAGATAATTTTATTTTAATAACTTTTCTTCTTTGTGGGCCATAACTCTTCCATGCTTTCCTGAACAACAATATGCCAACCAATTAGAAAACTTAAGTAAAATTGAAGAATTCCTAAAAGGAAATAAAAGACTGAAATTGACTCAACAAAAATAGAAAATCTGAATTTACATATAACAAATACAGATATAAAATTAGAAATCAAAAATATTCCCACAAAGAAAAATCAGGTTTAAATCATTTCAGTGGTGAATCTGCTTAAACATTTAATGACATAATATTACCTGTCATGGGGATGTAGTGTACAGCATAGCTCCCATAGTTTATACTGTATTGTATAGTTGAAAGTTGCTAAGAGAATAGATCTTTTTTTTTTTAAGATTTTATTTATTTGCGAGAGAGAGAGAATGAGAGACAGAGAGCATGAGAGGGAGGAGGGTCAGAGGGAGAAGCAGACTCCCTGCTGAGCAGGGAGCCCAATGTGGGACTCGATCCCAGGACTCCAGGATCATGACCTGAGCCGAAGGCAGTCGCTTAACCAACTGAGCCACCCAGGTGCCCAAGAGAATAGATCTTAAAAGTACTCATCACAAGAAAAAAATTGTAGCTGTGTGGTGATGTATGTTAGCTAGACTTATTGTGGTGATAATTTTATAATATACACAAATATCAAATTATTTTGTGTATGCAAAACATAATATAATATAATATAATATAATATGTCAATTATTTCAGAAACATACAAAAAAGTATTATCCATCATGGAAAAGTGGGAATTATTTCAGAAATTCAAGGTTGATCTGAAAGTCAGTTAATATAATATACCATAGTAATAGGATAAAGAACAAAGACCATGTGGTCATATTAACAGAGGCAGAAAATAATTATCCAGAATCCAAAAGTTTTTCAGAATAAAAACTCTCCACACACTGGGAATATAAAGGAACTTCTTCAACCTGATAAAGTGCATTGATGAAAAATCTACAATTAACATCATACTTAATTGTGAAAAATTTAATTCTTTCTCCTTATAATCTGGAGCAAGGCAAAGATGTCCAATTTCATCACTTCCAATAAAAATTGTACTGGAAGTTCTAGCCAGGTTAATCAATCAGGCAAAAAACAAACAAACAAAAATAAAATATAAAATAAAAGAAATAAAGAAATAAAAGGCATCAAATTGAAAAGAAGAAAGTAATGTCTTTATTAGCAAGTGACATGATCCTCCATACTGAATATCCTAAGGAATGCACAAAAGCCAAAACCCATTAAAATTAATAAAAAGCGCATCAAGGTCACAGGGATACAAGTTCAATCAACTGCATTTCTACATAATAGCTATGAACAATCTGAAAATGAACTTTAAAAATTCCGTTCAGCAATGAGGAATTTGAGAAAAAAAATAGATGAACATATGGGAGGGGGAAATAAAAGAGAGAGGGAAACAAACCATAAAAAACTCTTAAAGATGGAGAACAAACTGAGGGTTCATGGAGGGAGGGTGGGGTGTGATGGGCTAGATGGGTGATGGGTATTAAGGAGGGCACTTGTTGAGACGAGCACTGGGTGCTGTATATAAGTGATGAATCACTGAATTCCATTCCTGAAACCAATATAGCACTGTATGTTAACTAACTAGAATTTAAATAAAAATAAAAATTTAAAATTCCATTCAGCAGCACCAAAAAGGATAAAATATTAGGAATAAATTTAATGAAAGACTTGTACATTGAAAACTACAAAACATAGCCAAAAGATATTAAAGAAATTAAGGAATACCTCAATAAAAGGAGGGACTGTCCATGGATGGGAAGTCTCATTAAGCTGACATTACTTCCCAAGTTGATTGAAAGGTTCAACACAATCCTTAAAAAAATCCTTATTCTAATTTCAAAATTTAAAAAGCTGATCCTAGAAATAATTTGGAAATGTCTCCTGGAATAGTCAAAACAATTTTGAAAAATAAGGACAAAGTTGAAAGACTTACACTTCCATATTTCAAAACCTATTATGAGCCCACAGTAATCAAGATAGTATAGTACTGGCAGAAAAATAGACATATAGATCAATGATCTAGAAATCGCAAGTGTTCAGAAATAAACACTTACATTTATTGGTTGATTTTTTGTATTGTTTTTTTAAGATTTTATTTATTTGATAGAAACAGCGAGAGAGGGAACACAAGCAGGGGGAGTGAGAGAGGGGGAAGCAGGCTTCCCCCTGAGCAGGGAGCCCGATGTGGGGCTCGATCCCAGGACCCTGAGATCATGACCTGAGCTGAAGGCAGACGCTTAAGGACTGAGCCACCCGGGCGCCCCTTATTGGTTGATTTTTGACAAATGTGCCAAAGCAATTTAGTGAGGGGTAGTCTTTTCAACAAACAGTACTGGAACAATTGGATAGCCACACACAGAAAGATGAATTGTTACCCCACAGCTCACACCATACACAAATATTATCTCCAAATGGATCATATATAAATGTAAGATCTAAACCTATAAAATGACTGGGAAAAAAAACATAGAGCTGAATCTTCTCTACCTTAAGGTAACTAATGATTTCTTAGATTGACTACAAAAGCACAAACAATGAAGGGGAAAAAATGATATATTGTACTTCATCAAAATTAAACATTTTGCTCTTCCAATTCACCATGAAGAAAGTAAAAAGACAAGCCAAAGACAGGGAGAAAATATTTGCAAATAATACGTCTAATAAAGGACTTGTGTCTAAAATACACAAATCATTCTTACAAAAGGTATAGCATAAAGGAAAAAAATTATTTTGTGTTCTGATTGTGGTGGCTGTTAAGTGAATCTATTCATGCATTAAAAATCCTGCATTTGTACATCAATTAAAATCAATTTTACTGTCTGTTAATTTTAAAATAAAGTTATATAATTGGAATTTAGATTTTCAAACATCATTGAAATCAAATTTGTGATTTCTAATCATATTAAATATTCTTGGTATTAAAATATTTGTGTGAAAAGGGTTATCATGTAAACACTAGCTCCCCCTCCCCCAAAAGATTGACTATATAAGGGACGCCTGGGTGGCTAAGTCATTTAAGCGGCTGCCTTTGGCTCGGGTCATGATCCCAGGGTCCTGGGATCGAGTCCCACATTGGGCTCCTTGCTCAGCAGGGAGCCTGCTTCTCCCTCTCTCTCCCTCTGCTTGTCCTCTGTCAAATAAATAAAATCTTTAAAAAAAGAAAAAAAGATTGACTATATAAGTTTCACAAACTTTAGACTTGAAGGCATGAAGTGATACTAAATATAAAGATGGACATTTCATAATGATAAAAAGAATAAGTTCAACAGGAAAGCATAACAAATCCTAGATTTGTATTAACACTGCTTTAAAATATGCAAAACAAAATGGACAGAACTAAAATAAAAAATACATTCCAATCACAGTTGGACTATCACATAATTCTCTCACTAACTGATAGAACAGAAAGCAAAACAACAATAACAAAACCTAGAAAAGATGAAGATGTGAACATGATTAATGAATTTGATGTACTTAGGAGAGTTCATCACATCAGACAATGTCAACACTTCTCTTGATTTATTCTGAAACTTAATATATGTGGTGCTTGTAGGATTTTTTAAAACAACCTATCAGAGTGATTTTCCCTAAAAATTAACAAATCGAATACTGGAATCATATCCAAATAGCAGATGAATGGAAAATATTGTACAAAGGGTCATTAAATATCCCCTATTATATAACTCCAGAGCTTTGCAGGCACAGGTACATGTAAAGAACCTCAGGATGAGTTCTAAGGAACAGGTTACAGCAAAGGCAAAACCATTGTCCAGGCTTCTAGCAAAGTAACAGAGTAATGAGAAAGCATATGAACATTCAGGTCTTTCTACAAAATGAAATTGTGGAAAAGTAATCTTATCCTGCTTTATAGAAAGTTACATTTTCCCCTCAGATTATTAAACTGAGGGTACTAGGGTATATTAAGAAAATGCAGGGGCGCCTGGGTGGCTCAGTTGGTTAAACGTCTGCCTTCAGCTCAGGTCATGATCCCACGGTCCTGGGATCCTTCCCTGAGTGGGGAGCCCGCTTCTTCCTCTCCCTCTGCCCCTCCCTGTGCTCATTCTCTTTCTCTCTCTCTCCCTTGCTCTCTCTCTCTCTCTCAAATAAATAAATAAAATAAAATAAAGAAAATACAAATTCCCCATAATCCCGCCACTAAGGGACAATATTGCTATATATCTTGGTTCATTTTTCATTTCCTTCTTACTATTTTATTTATGCATATGCATACTTATGCATGTATCATTATATAATTATATCTTGTACCTGTTTATAATTATCTACATTCTCTATAATTAATATTTGATTGCATGCTCTTTGAATATAAATATTATCAAAATACTATTCTTAATTACTACATAATATCCTAAAACGTGCATAAGAATGTCTATTTCTGACCTTTTATGATGTGAAAAAACTGCAAACAATAAAGTCATTCTTTTTTTTTTTTAAAGATTTTATTTATTTATTTGAGAGAGAGAGAAATGAGAGAGAGCACATGAGAGGGGGGAGGGTCAGAGGGAGAAGCAGACCCCCTGCCGAGCAGGGAGCCCGATGCGGGACTCGATCCTGGGACTCCAGGATCATGACCTGAGCTGAAGGCAGTCGCTTAACCAACTGAGCCACCCAGGCACCCAATAAAGTCATTCTTTGCAACCTTATTTTTTATGGATAGATACCTGGAGTTAGAATTGCTGTGTCTAATGGAATGAGCAATTTTAATATATACATTACCAAATTGATTTCTCAAAATGTTCTGATTTGTTTCCACCAGCAAAAAATTAGAATGCCTGCTTTCCTAACTTTCATTAGCACTGTATTAACATAAAATATTTTTAAATGAATGTATATTTCTTTGGTTATTGTTAAGATAAATATTTTTCATTTATTTATGTAGTAGTTTTATTCCTTTAAAAACTGTCATTTTGCATATTTGCATTAATATTTTCTTATTGATTTATAGGAGCTCATTATAAGTTAAAGTTATTAACCTTGTGTCTATCACTTACATTGAAAATAACTAAAACAGTTTGCTTGCTATTTAATTATGCTTTAATACTTTTGATTTTGTGGTTAAACTATATAAAGTTTTGTTTATATAGTTTCTTACAGTCAAATCAACTAATTTCTTTCTCTGTATTCTTTTGCTGTCCTGATGCTTAGAAATTTTTTTCCCACCTAAGATTATTTAATAAGTTTTTCTATTTTATTCTTCATGGTTTAATTGTTATATTTTAACTATTTAGTCTATCTGATATTTCTATTAGCACATGGTGTAAAGTGAGACTCTAACTTACTTGTGTTTTTCCAAAATAATTAGATAAATTCCAAATTTCTTATTTTGACTAATTATGCTTTTATTGGCTTGTGATATTTTCTTTGTATAATCTCATATGTGTAGGGATTTCATTACATATATTATCAACCTGACTTGGTTCTTGTTCAACAGTTCCAAATTTTTTCATTTATTATAACTTATAATACTTTCTCATTCGCAATTCCCTTTGTTATTATTTTTATTATTAACAAACATTTCTTGGTTAGTCCCACCAACTTATTGTCAGAAAAACTGTAGTAGACTATTTTAGATTCTATTTAACTTCCACTGTGGTTTTACTAGAATTACATTGAGCCTTAAGACAACGATTACATTTTTACGGTTTAGTTTTTTTACTATATGTCTTCATTTTCAAGCCTGTGTGTGTGTGTGTGTGTGTGTGTGTGTGTGTGTAAAGTTTATTTCATATAGTTCTCACATATTGTGTTTGGGGATAAATATTTGTTTATCATGTTAAGAAAGTACCATATATTGTAATTCACCAAGAATTCTGTTAGGAATGTGTATTGAGTTATCTTGGATGCATTTCAAAATTCATTTAGATGATCATTTGTTATTTTTGACAATATATATTAATAGTTTCTGGTATTCAGCCAATTCCTATTTCTCTGGGTTGTCTTTCCTACTGGATCCTTCCTTTCTCTCATTTTCCTTTTAAATTCTCTTTGCACAGCTATATAATTTGTATCTCTGACAAAGGTACTTTTTTTTAGTTTTTATTTATTTTATTTTTATTTTTTTATTAAATAATTTTATTTTATTATGTTAGTCACCATACATTACATCATTAGTTTTTGATGTAGTGTTCCATGATTCATTGTCTGCGTATAACACCCAGTCCTGCATGCAATGTGTACCCTCCTTAATACCCATCACTGGGCTAACCCATCCCCCCACCCCCTCCCCTCTAGAACTCTCAGTTTGTTTCTCAGAGTCCATACTCTCTCATGGTTCATCTCCCCCTCTGATTTCCCCTCCTTCATTTTTCCCTTTTTACTATCCCCTTTAGTTTTTATTTAAATTTCAGTTAGTTAACATACAGTGTAATATTAGTTTCAGGTGTACAATATAGTGATTCAACACTTCCATACATCACCCAGTGCTCATCACAAGTGCCCTCCTTAACCCCATCACCTGTTTCACCCATCGCCCCCCTCACTTCTCCTTTGGTAACCATCAGTTTGTTGTCTACAGTTAAGAGTCTGTTTCTTGGTTTGCCCCCCCTCTTTTTTTTTTTCCCCTTTGCATATTTGTTTTATTTCTTAAATTCCACATATGAGTGAAATCATATGGTATTTGTCTTTCTCTGACTATTTTGCTAATTATTATACTTTCTAGCTCCATCCACATCATTGCAAATGGCAAGATTTATTCTTGAATAATATGATAATTATGTTTGGCGAATAGAATGGTCTATATGTACTATCTATATAGTGTGTAAATGCCTGAGACAAAAGTATTTATTTATTACCAAACTTAGGCAATTAGGTTGTGATACTTGCCATGCCAGCAGTTCTCACTTTGCCAAGTATTATGGGAACATCAAAATGACCATGTAAGTTGAAACTGTGTAAAATTATCTTAATAATCAATGAGAAGGGCGCCTGGGTGGCTCAGTCATTAAGTGTCTGCCTTCGGCTCAGGTCATGATCCCAGGGTCCTGGGATTGAGCCCCGCATCGGGCTCCCTGCTCAGCGGAGAGCCAGCTTCTCCCTCTCCCACTCCCCCTGCTTGTGTTCCCTCTCTCGCTGTCTCTCTCTGTCAAATAAATAAATAAAATCTTTAAAAAAAAATCAATGAAACAAATGACAGATTTTCTGGGACCTTTAAAAATATGTCAAAAATTTTAAAAATCTTACTTTCAGTTATGTATACATAAGGAAATGAAAAAATAGTAAAACTAATATTTGATACAGTGTAATTTTAAACATTAGAAATGTTAAAAATAAGTGTTGTTTTTTTTTTTGTAAAAGAAAGAATCGCGGGACTTCTGGTTTCTGGTTGTGCATGTAGGGAGCTTGGAAGTTGCTACTCCATCCTAACAAGTAAAAAGTTGCACAGACTGAAAAATCAACAACTTTTCTCAGATCTGGAAGACAGGGTAGGATGCAGGGAAAACCACTGCACCTAAGATTGGGCAGACAGGCAAATATCTGAGCAGAGGCTCACAAGCAAAAATTTCATCAGAACTAGTACCTGAGCTGTAGTATGTGAATTGCTGGAGGCTCCGAGTGGACATATCTGAGTGTTAAAGACTTCAGGGAGACCCAATCATAACGGAGCCCCCACAATATTATCAGATTTATCTCCAGGAACTTGACCATGTTACTATGGTAACTATCAGGAGAAACACCCCCTCGTGCTCTGGCAAGGAGAGGGGAAGAGGAACCAAGTGAAACACATCAAAGACTGTTCTTAGTAAGGTCTGCCTGCAGGGGAACTAGTTAGCCAGAGCCTAATCAGATAGGGTATTACCAGAGTCTAACTGTCCTGGGGGAAAGTTATAGCTAAATCCAGCCCCGGATGGCCTTCCAAGTAGAAGGGAGATATCCCACCCTAGCCCACTCTAGGCATCCTGCGCCATCTAAGGGGGAAGAAAAAGAAAAATACTTCAGAAGTTCACAGGCCAGAGGCATGTGCTCAGTAAATGACTAGACCTAATCACAGGAATCAAGAACACGGGCCCTTTCTTCACACCTCACCACCACATTACAGTTAATATGACTTGGTAACTAAAATTTTAGCCATGTTCTTGAGAGGACTGATATATAACTAAATCTGGTAACTGAAATTTGTGCCGAGTGAGAAGTGCATGTATAAAACTGGCAATCTGTTCACACAAATATTTATTCATCTATTTATCTATTTAATCTTCAGCATATGGTATTCTGTTTGTGAGCTGCTAAAGCTATGAAATTGGTATCATTTTATATGTTTCTCTGTTTCATTCCTGTTCATTAAAGATATTTATCAGCAATGGTTCTGTGACTGGTGAATGAGAATTGCCAGTAATAATATAGTATAATATAGGAAAGATATTTTAATCTATTATTTTTTAAAACAATAATACTGGATTATCCTCATTTTGTTTGATTCTGAAATATTTCACCATGAAATTAGGATTATGTAAGTCTCTGTTGACGAGATATTGAAAATATTCTGATTTAAGGAGTAAAATATTTTAAGCTAATGAAAACATGATGCATAGTTTAAGAATTTTGAATTTATTTTATACTATGTAGTTAGCTTACTGGAAAAAACTACCTACATATATCTATTCAATTTGAAGGTATAAAAATCAATATACATGGTGCTGTGCCATCTTTTAAACTTAATAGGTTTATTCATCTGGGAATTCTGAATTGTGATTAATAGTCCTTACTCAACATAAACACTCAATTTTATGAGTATTTTGTCTTTTCAAAATTGTTCCGTATGCTTTGAAAATCTCCAAGTCTTTTTCTTTATATATAATTCAGCTGAATAATATAATCATGCTTTAGGCGGAATAGAGTATTTAAGATGTTTTATTTTTATTTAAATATTAACTACTCATAGTTAATTTATTAGGAGATATTTTCTATTCCTCTGTACAATGAACTTTAAAGATGCTTCTACAATTTCTGTCTTTTTCTGTTCTAACACTCCACATGTGCTTTCCCCTACTATGTGTTCTTACAGTTATCATCAACTTTATTTTTCATTCATTTAATTGAAATACAGGTCTAGTCTGGTCCTCATGGAACTTATAACTCAGTAGGACAGATAGACAAAAAACAATAAGCAATAAAGATGAACTAATTATATAGTATTTCAGAAGGTGATACGTGTGATAAAGAATAAAGCAATTTTTTTTTTAAGCAATTTTAAGTAGAGTAGTCATGGTTCAGAAGTAGTACAGGGAATGAGAAATGTGGCTATCTGGAGAAAGCATGTTTCACACAGAATGTAAGAACCTGAAGTGGAAATGTGACTAGTATATTGCTGAAACAGAGGAGACTAATGATGGTGGAGCAGAGTGGTGGAGTGGTGAGTAGCAGGAGATAAGATCAGAGAGTAACAAAGGACCAGTTACTACAAATTCTTACAGAGCACTGTAAGAACTTTGATTTCTACCCTGAGAGAACTGAGGAGCTATTGGAGACTTTGCTGAGGGGAAAATGACCAGATTCATTATTAACAGGATCACTCTGGTGGTTTCATTTAGAACAAATCAAAAGGGAGCAAGAGTAGGAGTAGGAAAACAGGTGAGGTGAGAAATGGATTGACCAAGACTAGGAAGGCAACAGTAGACACCTTAAGAAGTGATTAGGTTCTATATATATTCTGAAAATAGAGGTGTTAGATTTGCTGATGGGCTGGATATGGAATATGAAAGAAGAGATGAGTCAAGAATATGTCTAAAAGTTTTAACCTGAGGCTCAGATTTTGACCTCAGAAGACTGCAGGAGGAGTAAGTTTGGAGGAATATCGGAACTCAGTAAAGTCTGGAGACACCTCAATCTCAGTAAAGTCTGAGATGCCTGTTAGACATCTCAATGGTAAAGTCGAATAAGTTGTTGGATTTAAGATTCTGGAATATAGTTGAGGGGGTTCAAGCTAGATATATTAATTGGTTTCATTAGTGTATGAGCCATATCTACCTCGTTTATCCCAATGTGTACCATTCCTATACCATGTTTAGTACTTAGAAGGTACTCACGAAATACCTGTTGAGTGACTACAAATATAATGAGTTGTGTGCTGGTAAATGTTTAACTACAAGCACTCTGCAGAAAAAAATCAAACTGAAAACAAAACTCTGATTTCTAGTGTTTGCAGATTTTCGTGGTGTAAACTCCTACCATGATTTCAGGCTACCAAAATAACATCACTAAATGCAGAGTTGGGAAGAAATGTGTGTGATTGATTCCCTTTAACTGGTATAAAGCAGCTCCAGCACAAAACTAAGCCCGCTCTTGTTTAGTGATATAATCATATACTTATTTAATGTTTTTTGACTTCTTTCAATCCATTTTCCCATTCCTTCCTATTCTTTTATTATTTAATCTATGATCTTAAATGCTGGCTTAAAATAATACTATCTTGGAGGTCGGTCGGGAGATGGGTGAAATAGGCGATGGGGATTAAGGAGTGCACTTGTGATGAGCTCTGGGTGTTGTATGGAAGTGCTGAATCACTACACTCTACACCTGAAACTAATATAACACTGTATGTTAACTGTACTGGAACTTAAAATTTTTTTAATTAAAATTTCTTTAATGTTTTAAAAAAAAAAAAAATGAACCTTTCTTCCCCCCCCCCCCCCCCAAAATCATATACATATTTTCCTTACTAACAGGTGTGCATAAAAAAAAGACTTTTAAATAAGCTTGATAGTTGGGCAGATAGGAAGGAAAAAAATCTCATAAGTGATAATAAAAGCTCAAAATGGGGGATTTAAGCAAATATTTAAAAACCTACGTCACATAACAAACTAAGTTTATCCTTGTATATTTAGCCAGGCTTTTATATTATCCACACATCTGAGATATTATTATACAATGCTTGGGAAAAAGATTTCACAGCCTACAGAATAATCTGTTATAAGGTTAACAGTACTCTTTTGCCAGAGATTTCTTCATAAATTTGAATCCAGCCTAGAAAATGTGTTTAAAAATGTTGCCATAAAACATCTACCACAAGAATGTCTATACAAAGCTTAATCAAGTTGTTCTGTTCTGGAGTCCCAACTTGTTTGGCATATATCTCAGTCACTATTGGTTCTTTAAAAAATACTCAATATTTTAAAAATTTGTACTGTGGTAAAACATACATGAAATTTAACATTTTAACTATTTTTTTTAAAAGATTTTATTTATTTATTTGAGACAGAGAGAATGAGAGACAGAGAGCATGAGAGGGAGGAGGGTCAGAGGGAGAAGCAGACTCCCTGCCGAGCAGGGAGCCCAATGCAGGACTCGATCCCGGGACTCCAGGATCATGACCTGAGCCGAAGGCAGTCGCTTAACCAACTGAGGCACCCAGGCGCCCCATTTTAACTATTTTTAAGTGTACAGTTCAGGTATTACATACATTCACATGTATGTTCCTTCGCCACTATCTATAGAACTTTAATTAATTAATAATTTGTTTCATATAAAAGAAGTGCATGTTGTAAATAATTTAAAAAGAAAAGTACAAAACAAAATAAAATTCCCCAAAGTCTCACCATTCAGAGCAAATCAACCTTGTTGTACATATGGAATTATATCAGACTGTTAAATCCATAGTCTAAAAATGCCTCATGTGTTAGAGATTCTGCTGAGTCTAAAATGGGATTCAGACTCTGACTGTGTCTAATGAAGTGGTAGGGCTGCAAACCCCAATTGTCTATTTTGCAGCATTTATTTAATGTACCAGTGAGCAAGCCTCAATAAAAATGATTTATGCTCAGAGTGATGAGGCATGGGGAAGAGGAGGTATGGACAATTCCCTATCCTGGACATACCATTTATGGCTGAGCCCCAAGGAGAGAGAGTTGCAAGTAGAAGATGAAGGACTATTGGTCATTAGGAAATTGTTAATGGAAGAAAGATTAGGGACAAGATCATTCTTCTAAATTTTCTTTCAACACAAATAGTCATCACAAAAATTTCAAGCAAAGGATAAAGTTTGTAACTTATGAGTTTCACAGATTTGGATGCAATGTGCCCCAAACAACAATCTGGAGAAGGACATGGCTTCCTCCTCCAGAGAAACTGTCATGCTCTGTACCAATGTGAAGACACTGCTTTTTCTTCTCTTTTTCCCCTAGGGCGGAATGGGAAGATTAGAAGTGCTAAAGAGGACTACTGATGAACTGTTATCAGACCTCCCTAGGGATTCTGAAATTATTGGAGACTGGCAAGAAGTAGTTTATAAGTAAAGGTTATGAGCTAAAAAAATTCAGATATTTATGCTAATGTTACCACATTTATACATGTGTGCCTGGAGACTTGAGAGGACTGATGTTATATATTCAAACATATGACTTTTAAATTTCATTTTGGCCTCATAGATACCCCATCATTTATTTGGTCATTTGCTTTTTTTAGGGATTTTTAATGTTTTCAGTTAATTTTGGTTTGAAAAATGTCCTTGAGGGGCACCTACACGGCTCAGTCAGTTAAGGGTCTGACTCTTGATTTTGGCTCAGACCACAATCTTAGGGTCCTGAGATTGAGCCCTGTGATGGGCTCCTGCTTAGGATTTTCTTTCTCCCTCTCCCTCTGCCCGTCCCCTGCTCTCCCCTGTGCACGATCTCTTTCTCTCTCTCTCTAAAAAAAGAAAAAAGAGAGAGAAAGAGGAAAGAAAAATATCCCCGAATATATTGGCAAATTGAACTCCTGAAAGGTTTTGACAAAATATATCCAACTGTTAGGCTAAACCATATAAAATATGACATTTTAAACTAAAAAATGGCGGGGTGCCTGGGTGGCTCAGTCAGTTAAGCATCTGCCTTCAGCTCAGGTCATGATCTCAGGGTCCTGGGATTGAGCCCCACATTGGGCTCCCTGTGCAGCAGGGAGTCTGCTTCTCCCTTTGTGCTCCCCCCTCAAATAAATAAATAAAATCTTAAAAAAATAAACTATAAAAAATGGCAATTGCATATGGCTCAATCTAAAACTATATGTAAAAATGCTCTGTTCATTACATACTTACCAATTTCTGCCAATTTTAATAAAGAGTTGTATCTCATTACTTTAATTTTCATTTGTTTAATTACTCTTATGATTCATTTATTCAGCAGTCCCGATTGTGTCCTTACCATGTGCAAGCCACTATGATAAGCATAAGGATACAAAAAGCACTAAGATCAGAACTGAACCTGTCTTTATGGAATTTACAAGTCTATTAGAGGAAATTATTAATCAAATAGTCTTAAATATAAATATGAAATTTAATATATGAGAAATGCCATGACTGAGATGTGCTGAGTCTATAAAGGGACATCTAATTTAAATTGGGAAGCTCACAGAAGGTTTACCTGTGAATGTGACATTTGAGCCATTATTTAAAAGAGGAGTACATTTAACTAATGAGGAGTTGGTAGAAGGGAATTTGAAATGGTAAATTGTGTTCAAAAGCTTTGTGGCAGGGGAGGAGCAAGATGGCAGAGGAGTAGGAGACCTGGAGTTTGTCTGTTCTCAGGAATTCAGCTAGATAGGGATCAAACCATCCTGAACACCTACGAACTCAACAGGAGATAGAAGAAAAGAATAGCAGCAACTCTCTGAACAGAAAAGCGACCACTTTCTGGAAGGTAGGATGTGTGGAGAACTGAATCCGAGGAGATATTTGGGAGGATAGACGGCGGGGGAGGGGGCCTCTGTCAGCCACTTCTGGCAAGTGATAGAGCAGTGGACCACAAAATCGGAACTTTTAGAAGCCTGCTCCGCTGAGAGACGTTGCTCCAGTGGCTAAGCGGGGGGTGGAACCCTCGTGGGACAGTGTGGTCTCAGGACCCTCAGGGTCACAGAAAGACCGGGGGTGCCTGAGTGCAGCAGAGCTCCCAGGTATCGGAGCGGGGAAGCCAGCTGCAGAGACGGAGCTGAGGCGTGGGCTCTCAGCTCGGAATTGTCATAAACTGTGGTCCGTGGCACAGTCGCATCACTGCTCCTCCAGCAGGGACCTAACAAGCGGCAGATCTGGGGAGACTCCCCTTCCTCCCCTGGGAGAAGCGGCGCAGGAGCGCACCGCAGGGATCTGCTAGGTTTGGAGACTCCACACCGAGTAGAGTGCCAGAGATAGAAATGCTTGGTCACAGGCGGGGTGAGCAGGGAGTGTGGCCGGAGACCAGGGAGACGGGAGTGATGGACAAAGACATTTGGGAACCATGGCAACAGGCCCCTCCCCCAAAAGATCAGCAAGAAAAGCCAGCCAAGACGAAGTTTACCAATCAATGAGAACGGCAGAACTCCAGCGCTAGGGGAATACTGCACATAGAATTCATGGCTTTTTTCCCATGATTCTTTAGTCTTTCAAAGTCAATTTTTTTAATTTTCTTTTTTTTTCTTTTTCTATTTTTAAAAAACTTTTTCTTTTTCCCATTTTCAATGAACATCTTATCAATCCCTTTTTTTAGAGTCATATTCTATCCATTCATAGTAGTTAACATTATTTTTGATATATTTATATATATATATATATATATATATATATATATATATATATATATATAAGTTGTTCTCTCTTTAATGTTTTGGGATACAGTTTCTTCTAACAGATCAAAATATACCCTAAATCTCTAGTGTATGGCTTTGTTCTAGTCTCTTGCCTGATCACATTCTCTTACTTTTTTTTTTTTAAATTCCTCTTTCTTTTTTCAACCAAGTTCTTGTCAATTCATTTTATAAAATCTTTTATAATTTTCATCTGTACAGTCATATTCCATCCCTTTATCATATTTACCCTTATTTTTGTACATATATAAGTTTTTCTTTCTTAAAATTTTGGGAGCCACTTTCTTCTAACAGACCAAAATATGCCCAAAATCTAGTGTGCAGCACTGATCTATGCACCAGCCTGATTATTTTGATCCTTTTTTTTAAACCTTTTCTTTTCTTTCTTTTTTTTCTTCCTTTCCCTTTGTTTTCCCCTGGTTTCAGGTCTCTTCTGATTTGTTTAGTGTATATTTTTCTGGGGTTGTTGTTACCCTGTTAGCATTTTGTTCTCTCATTCATCTATTCTCCTCTAGACAAAATGACAAGATGGAAAAAATCACCTCAAAAAAAAAAAAGAACAAGAGTCAGTACCAACTGCCCAGGGACCTAATCAATACAGACATTAGTAAGATGTTAGAACTAGAGTTCAGAATGACGATTTTAAAGATACTAGCTGGGCTTGAAAAAAGCATGGAAGATATTAGAGAAACCCTTTCTGGAGAAATAAAACAACTAAAATCTAACCAAGTCGAAATAAAAAAGGCTATTAATGAGGTGCAATCAAAAATGGAGGCTCTAACTGCTAGGATAAATGGAGGCAGAAGACAGAATTAGTGATATAGAAGACCAAATGATGGAAAATAAAGAAGCTGAGAAAAAGAGAGATAAACAACTATTGGATCACAAGGGCAGAATTCGAGAGATAAGTGATACCATAAGATGAAACAATATTACAATAATTGGGATCCCAGAAGAAGAAGAAAGAGAGAGGGGCAGAAGGTATATTGGAGCAAATTATAGCAGAGAACTTTCCTAATTTGGGGAAGGAAACAGGCATCAAAATCCAGGAGGCACAGAGAACCCCTCTCAAAATCAATAAAAATAGGTCAGCACCCCAACATCTTATAGTAAAACTTACGAGTCTCAGAGACAAAGAGAAAATCCTGAAAACAGCTCAGGACAAGAGGTCTGTAACCTACAATGGTAGAAACATTAGATTGGCAACAGACCTATCCACAGAGACCTGGCAGGCCAGAAAGGACTGGCAGGATATATTCAGAGCACTAAACGAGAAAAATATGCAGCCAAGAATACTATATCCAGCTAGGCTGTCATTGAAAATAGAAGGAGAGATAAAAAACTTCCAGGACAAACAAAAACTAAGGGAATTTGTAAACACGAAACCAGCCCTACAGGAAATATTGAAAGGGGTCCTCTAAGCAAAGAGAGAGCCTAAAGCAACATAGACCAGAAAGGAACACAGACAATATACAGTAACAGTCACCTTACAGGCAATACAATGGCACTAAATTCATATCTTTCAATAGTTACCCTGAATGTAAGTGGGCTAATGCCCCAATCAAAAGACACAGGCTATCAGATCGGATAAAAAAAACAAGACCCACCAATATGCTGTCTGCAAGAGACTCATTTTAGACCCAAAGACACCTCCAGATTGAAAGTGAGGGGGTGGAAGGCCATTTATCATGCTAATGGACACCAAAAGAACACTGGGGTGGCAATCCTTATATCAGACAAATTAGATTTTAAACCAAAGACTATAATAAGAGATGAGCAAGGACACTATATCATACTTAAAGGGTCTATCCAACAAGAAGATCTAGCAACTGTAAATATCTATGCCCCTAACATGGCAGCAGCCAATTATATAAGGGAATTAATAACAAAAGCAAAGAAACACATCAACAACAATGCAATAATAGTGGGGGACTTTAACACCCACCTCGCTGAAATGGACAGATCATCTAAGCAAAAGATCAACAAGGAAATAAAGACTTTAAATGACACACTGGACCAAATGGACTTCACAGATATATTCAGAACATTCCATCCCAAAGCAACAGAATACACATTCTTCTCTAGTGCCCATGGAACATTCTCCAGAATAGATCACATCCTAGGTCACAAATCAGGTCTCAACCAGTACCAAAAGATTGGGATCATTCCCTGCATATTTTCAGACCACAATGCTTTGAAACTATAACTCAATCACAAAAGGAAAGTCGGAAAGAACTCAAATACATGGAGGCTAAAGAGCATCCTACTAAAGAATGAATGCGTCAACCAGGAAATTAAAGAAGAATTAAAAAAATTCATGGAAACCAATGAAAATGAAAACACAACTGTTCAAAATCTTTGGGATGCAGCAAAGGACATCCTAAGAGGAAAATATATACCAATACAAGCCTTTCAAGAAACAAGAAAGGTCTCAAATACACAACCTAACCCTACACCTAAAGGAGCTGGAGAAAGAACAGCAAATAAAGCCTAAACCCAGCAGGAGAAGAGAAATAATAAAGATCAGAGCAGAAATCAATGAACTAGAAACCAAAAGAACAGTAGAACAGATCAATGAAACTAGGAGCTGGTTCTTTGAAAGAATTAACAAGATTGATAAACTCCTGGCCAGACTTATCAAAAAGAAAAGAGAAATGACCCTGATAAATAAAATCATGAATGAAAGAGGAGAGATCACAACCAATACCAAAGAAATACAAATGATTATAAGAACATATTATGAGCAACTATATGCCAGCAAATTAGATAATCTGGAAGAAATGGATGTATTCCTAGAGATGTATAAGCTATCAAAACTGAACAAGGAAGAAATAGAAAACCTGAACAGACCCATAACCACTAAGGAAATTGAAGCAGTCATCAAAAATCTCCCAACAGGGCGCCTGGGTGGCTCAGTCGGTTAAGCGGCTGCCTTCGGCTCAGGTCATGATCCCAGGGTCCTGGGATCGAGTCCCGCATCGGGCTCCCTGCTCAGCGGAGAGCCTGCTTCTCCCTCTCCCTCTGCCTACTTGTGTTCTCTCTCTATCTCTCTGTCAAATAAATAAATAAAATCTTAAAAAAAAAAAAAAATCTCCCAACAAACAAGAGCCCAGGGCCAGATGGTTTCCAAGGGGAATTCTACAAATTTTTAAAGAAGAATTAATACCTATTCTTCTGAAACTGTACCAAAAAATAGAAATGGAAGGAAAACTTCCAAACTCATTCTATGAGGCCCACATTACCTTGATCCCAAAACCAGACAAAGACCCCATCAAAAAGGAGAACTAAAGACCAATATCCCTGATGAACATGGATGCAAAAATTCTCACCAAAATACTAACCAGTAGGATCCAACAGTACATTAAAAGGATTATTCACCACGACCAAGTGGGATTTATTCTTGGGCTGCAAGTTTGGTTCAACATCTGCAAATCAATCAGTGTGATACAATACATTAATAAATGAAAGAATGAGAACCATATGATCCTCTCAGTAGATGCAGAAAAATCATTTGATGAAGTACAGCATCCTTTCTTGTTTAAAACTCTTCAGAGTGTAGAGATAGAGGGTATATACCTCAATATCATAAAAACCATCTATGAAAAACCCACAGCGAGTATCATTCTCAATGGGGAAAAACTGAGAGCTTTCCCCCTAACGTCAAGAACATGGCAGGGACGTCCCCTATCACCACTGCTATTCAACATAGTATTAGAAGTCCTGGCCAGAGCAATCAGACAAAAAAGAAATAAAAGGCATCTGAATTGGCAAAGAAGAAGTGAAACTCTCACTCTTTGCAGATGATATGATACTTTATGTGGAAAACACAAAAGACTCCACCCCAAAACTGCTAGAACTCATACAGGAATTCAGTAAAGTGGCAGGATATAAAATCAATGCACAGAAATCAGTGGCATTCCTATACACCAACAACAAGATAGAAGAAAGAGAAATTAAGGAGTCAATCCCATTTACAATTGCACCCAAAACCATAAGATACCTAGGAATAAATCTAACCAAAGAGGCAAAGGCTCTGTACTCAGAAAACTATAAAATACTCATGAAAGAAATTGAGGAAGACAAAGAAATGGAAAAACATTCCATGCTCATGGATTGGAAGAACAAATATTGTGAAGATGTCAATGCTACCTAGAGCAATCTACATATTCAATGCAATCCCTATCAAAATACCATCCACTTTTTTCAAAGAAATGGAACAAATTATCCTAAGATTTGTATGGAACCGGAAAAGACCCTGAATAGACAGAGGAATGTTGAAAAAGAAGAGCAAAGCTGGTGGCATCACAATTCCGGACTTCAAACTCTATTACAAAGCTGTAATCATCAAGACAGTATGGTACTGGCACAAAAGCAGACACACAGATCAATGGAACAGAATAGAGAGCCCAGAAATGGGCCCTCAACTCTATGGTCAACTAATCTTCAACAAAGCAGGAAAGAATGTCCAGTGGAAAAAAGACAGTTTCATCAACAAATGGTGTTGGGAAAATTGGACAGCCACATGCAGAAGAATGAAACTGGACCATTTCCTTACACCGCACACAAAAATAGACTCGAAATGGTTGAAAGACCTCAATGTGAGGCAGGAGACCATCAAAATCCTAAAGGAGAAGACAGGCAGCACCCTCTTTGACCTCAGCTGCAGCAATTTCTTCCTAGAAACATCACCAAAGGCAAGGGAAGCAAGGGCAAAAATGAACTATTGGGACTTCATCAAGATAAAAAGCTTTTGCACAGCAAAAGAAACAGTCCACAAAACCAAAAGACAACTGACAGAATGGGAGAAGATATTTGCAAATGATGTATCAGATAAAGGGCTAGTATCCAAAATCTATAAAGAACTTCTTAAACTCAACACCCAAAGAACAAATGATCCAATCAAGAAGTGGGCAGAAGACACGAACAGACATTTTTCCAAAGAAGACATCCAAATGGCCAACAGACACATGAAAAAGTGCTCAACATCACTCGGCATCAGGGAAATCCAAATCAAAACCTCAATGAGATACCACCTCACACCAGTCAGAATGGCTAAAAGTAACAAGTCAGGAAACGACAGATGTTGGTGGGGATGCAGAGAAAGGGGAACCCTCCTACACTGTTGGTGGGAATGCAAGCTGGCGTAGCCATTCTGGAAAACAGTATGGAGGTTCCTCAAAAAGTTGAAAATGAGCTACTGTATGATCCAGCAATTGCACTACTGGGTATTTACCCCAAAGATACAAATGTAGGGATCTGAAGGGGTACATGCACCCCGATGTTTATAGCAGCAATGTCCACCATAGCCAAACTATGGAAAGAGCCAAGATGTCCATCGACAGATGAATGGATAAAGAAGATGTGGTATATATATACTATGGAATATTATGCAGCCATCAAAGGAATGAAATCTTGTCATTTGCAACGACATGGATGGAACTGTAGGGTATTATGCTGAGTGAAATAAGTCAATCAGAGAAAGACATTTATCATATGACCTCACTGATATGAGAAATTGTTAATCTCAGGAAACAAACTGAGGGTTGCTGGCGTGGTGGGGGGTGGGAGGGATGGGGTGGCTGTGTGGTAGACATTGGGGAGGGTATGTGCTATGGTGAGCACTATGAATTGTGTAACACTGTTGAATCACAGACTTGTACCTCTGAAACAAATAATACATTATATGTTAAAAAAAAGAAGAAGATAGTAGGAAGGGAAAAATGAAGGGGGGAAATTGGAGGGGGAGATGAACCACAAGAGACTATGGACTCTAGGGGATGGGCGTAGGGGAATGGGTTAGCCTGGTGATGGGTATTAAATAGGGCACGTAATGCATGGAGCCCTGGGTGTTATACACAAACAATGAATCATGGAACACTACATCAAGAACTAATGATGTAATGTTTGGTGATTAACATAACATAAAAAAAAGCTTTGTGGCAAAAATAGAGCATCATACGTTCAGGGACTTGAAAGAAGATAGGAGTGTGCGGAACAGAGATTAGGTCAGTTGATTTACGGTATGAGAGGAAAAATTAAAAAAAAAAAGGAATATTCTTTTTCTCATAAGAGCAATGAGGAAACATGTGGGGTTTTAAGCAGGGGTGCAGAATCATATTCTTACATATATTTTGAAAGCATCATTCTTTGTCTGACCATGAGGGTAGCTTGGACTTGGGATACTGAGGTAGAGACAGAAAAAAGGTAATAGATTTGGGAGCTATTTGAACAACTGAATGGATGCTTGTACTGTTTGTTGAAATGGGGAACACTGGAAAAGGAAAAGGTTTAGAGGTAAAGTAATGCATTTGGTGGAGTTTAAGGGGCTTTTTATACATCCAAGTGGAAATGTCAAGTAGATAATTGAATATACATAACCAGAGCTCGAAGAAGGTTTAGATATAGGATTTTAAATTGTGAGCCATTTACTGAGTTTTAAACAAAATATATGTATTGTCTATTAAAAATTTAAAGAATATTATAGAGCAAGATAAATCTCTATATTCTCATATCAAATAATGTCCAAAATTTATAATTTGTTCAATAAAAGTTTAATAACAGTTTATTAAATTAAAAATGACAATAATGTGACATTTTAGTAGTTAAAGGAAAGGCATCTGTATTTATGCATGTATATAATGTACTGTGCACAAGAGATGTGTATATATGTCATACATATAATGTGAGATTATATAAATATATCACAGAAATGAGAGTTGAAATATGAATATGAAGATCATAGGCTGGCTATATGTGGGGAGTAGGACAAGCATATGTAAATTTATTTATTTTTATTTATTTTTATTATGTTATGTTAGTCACCATATAGTACTTCATTAGCTTTTGATGTAGTGATCCATGATTCATTGTTAGGTATATTTTTGTATTTTTTACACTGTGCATATGTGCCTCTTAAAATGAATGATTGAAATAATACATTGGACTAAAAGACTGGTATAGAGGACAGATAAGGATCAGGGATTGGGGGCTGGAAGGAAGATGATTTAGAGGGCTTTAGCCATAACTTACAACCTTGAGTTCTCTGCTTCTCAAACTATATCCAAAGTTCAGGTGAGAAAAATACTTCTGGGGGAAATGTACTTTATCCCTTCTTGTAATTTCTTCAGTGCATCAAACCTGAACATCTGGGAACTATTGAAAAAGAGAATTGGTACCCTGAGGATTTCATTCACTGAATTCTGCTTTGGCATCTGCCTTTAGCTCACCCAGAGGAACACTTAACAAACATTGGTGACAGTGTGGGTTAGGACAGTGTCCTCTTTATTACCCATACAAAGAATTTCTTAAAACTCAATACCAGAAATTCCTTAGCCCTTAATGAATGTGTATGTATTGTTTTTATGGACGGTGTAAGCTATATTACTAATTGTGTTTTTTTTGCATGTATATCAAGAGTTGCAGACACATCTGAAGCTCAACTTTTCATTAATGATTAGAACTCTTTACCTTAAATGTCTATGTTATAACTTCACCCTGATTTTTTAGTATTTTCTCCAGTCTTAATTTTTCATTCATTTATATTTGTCTACTGCACAGATTGTTATGTATCTTTATAATCCAGGAGAAAATCAATTAGATAATAGAAAAAAATGGGAGCTCTTTATTCAAAAGTGAAAAATAAGGTGATGGGCTTGGATGATCTTACCTGGGGAGAGAGAATAAAGTTAGGACAAACTCAGGCCCAGGATTTAGCATTGAGGAACCTATGTATTTAATCACTAGATAGAGGCAGAGAATCAGAAATATAAGCATGGAAGACAGACCAAGGATGAAGGATGGGACCTGGGAAGTTGGAAGCCAAGAAGCAGTGAGCTACCTGATAGGAATACTACTGAAAAATCAAGGAAGTTAAGGAGTGAAATGCCCACTGGGTTTCACAACTTATCTTCAGATAAGAGTTTTGGGAGACGAATTCAGATTTGAGTAGCTTGAGGAGCAAAGAGCAGGTGAAGAAATGGAGATATGGAATGTAAGCAGCCCATAATTTTATGTTTGTTAGACATTTTTTTCTTCTATGAACTCTGTTTATGTCTTTTGTTCTTTTTATATTAATGCTGTATCTTCTTATTAGTGTGTAAGAATGTGTTATATTTTAAGGTTTTGTCTTTACACTAGGTCTGTTAAATATGCTGCAAACTTTTTTTCAACATAGTCTTTCCCATTGCGGTGAATGTAACCTTGATATCAACTAGAGTTCTGCCAGCTATAGAGAGCCACTTGTGATTATATCTTATACTATAATGATCGTATGTTTCACCCATTCAATTAATGTATATTTATTGCTTGCACTATGTGCTTATGATTAATTTTATAAGAATTTGCACTATAATTTTAACAGAATGTTCACAGCTCACTAC
Source organism: Neomonachus schauinslandi (assembly GCF_002201575.2). NCBI lineage: Eukaryota > Metazoa > Chordata > Mammalia > Carnivora > Phocidae > Neomonachus > Neomonachus schauinslandi. The sequence continues at coordinate 118,701,342 of NC_058404.1, read as the reverse complement.
AGCAGTAATTTTAGTAGATATAAATGGGATATTTAAAAATCCTTAGATTACAACTACAAATTGTAGAAAGAGCTGAAGATTCACAGTAAATACCCTAAAAACAATCTTTCCCCAAACATAGTTTTAGTTACTATTTTGTAAATAAAGCAAAGATAGAGCAATTAATCTTAGGCTAAACTCATCCAATTCATCATCTGGGTTAAATATTGAATCAAGTCTTACCATAACACTAATAAAGAATATTACCTGCATGGATAGTAGCTGTCCCTAAAATAGAGAGGAATGAGGAGTTTGGCTCAGGGCACCAGAATTAAAAACTGATGAGGGAGTTTTTAAAAATTTACTGAAGTGTTTATATCCATAATATTCATAGCAGTGATGTAAAAGTAACCACAGTACATTTAGGTAATTTTTATCACATTGAGGCCTCATGATTTTTTTTTTAAGATTTTATTTATTTATTTGACAGAGAGAGACACAGCGAGAGAGGGAACACAAGCAGGGGGAGTGGGAGAGGGAGAAGCAGGCTTCCCGCGGAGCAGGGAGCCCCATGCGGGGCTCCATCCCAGGACCCTGGGATCATGACCCGAGCCGAAGGCAGATGCTTAACGACTGAGCCACCCAGGTGCCCTGAGGCCTCATGATTTTTTATAACTACATATTTTTTATTTGTCCATAATAAACTTCAAAAGAAATAGATGTTCTATGAATACTCTGCATAACAGCTTTATGAAAAAGGATCTTCCTAAAGAAATTTTAAAAAAAAATGAAGAGTAGCATATAAGATCAACTTTTATCTATTTGGATGAAAAATAAAACAGTTCAGTTAGATAAAATACTTCTTTTACAACTATTCATGCTGGGGGTGTGTCCATGGATTTGAAGAATATAAAGTATTTTTTGCTGTCCTTGTTAATGTTTTAGGACTATTAAATAAGACATATTGAAATGGTTCCTTAAGGTTTCCAGGTAAGAAAGAGTGAATGTCATTTTAAAAATTCTCTAATTAAATATTACAATCAATACTGGAGTATGAGTTCTGAAATTTTCCTTTACTATATATTAATAAACCCTTCTTAGAGTTTCTAACTTAATCTCAAAAATGTGCTTAGAAAACGGAAGAAAATATTTTCTGTTTTTTAATATATTCCCACATATCAAGTGGTATATGGCCATAAATGAATAAAATGACAATATTTGTATTATATTAATAATTTTCTATTATATACATTCTCAATTACAATAAAGGTACTATATACGTAAGATGTGTTAAATGTGCATTTAAGATATATAATATATAGATATATAGTTTATATCATATAAACAAGCACTAAATTCTAATTTAAATGAAGGTAATAATTTGTCTAATTAAACTCTACAACATTCAGAATTCCTTAGGAGCCATTTTACTAACGTAGAGGCTGAGAATAGCAGACCCTTGATTGGGTTACAGTGGTTTGAATCTTGGCTCTACTGCATGATCTTGGGAAAGTTTAGCATCTTTTGAATAAATGTTATGTTTAAATGTTAAAGTTCAAAATGGTAAATTTGGGAAGGATGGTGAAGAGAAACAGTGACCTGATTGGCAAATAATTCCAGTGTGTGTGTGTGTGTGTGTGTGGGTGTGTGGGTGTGTGTGTATGTGTGTGGGTGTGGGTATTGATGTGTAGGGATGCTGAAGTAGACTTCCAGGCAAGAGGGAACTGTGTAGAACTGAAAGATGGTTTCTGAGCCAAAAAAAAAAGAGTCTTGCAGAAATTTTTAACAAAACAGAAGGTAACGCGTATCAGGATAAGACCAGAACCTGTGACCTCACATGCACATATTTGGTAGAATTACCAGAATTATACAAAAACAAAACAAAACAAAATGTGTGACAGTTAGCTTGAGGTTCTCCATTTGTAAAATACATGTGTTCACTAAGGGAATATCTATAGTCAGGTCTAAAATTTCCAAGTTCATAGGAGATTGCAACCATTTTGCTCTAGCTGAAGAAAAGCCATTTGTGTCTGAGTCAAAGCTAAAGTAGTTTTCAAGCTCAGAGGATCTTTTTGATTTTATGCAGAGGGACAGAGTGAGTTAAATATGTTTTCTATTTAGGCTGGGAGAATACAATTCAGTTTATATTAAATGAGGATAGAAAACACAATTCAATAAGACAAGTATTCACATCAGAGTCTAAATGATGTATTCCTTTATCAATAAGAACTAATTAGGGAACTAATAACCTTTATGATTATTTCAATAAAGCATTAATTATACAGGAAAATATAATTTCTGTGAGTACATACTATTGCCTATATCCTATATGGGGTGGGGAGTCCATGCAACCATAACCAAAGGCATCATGACTCACCTGAAATTTCTCAGAGAGGGTAAACCTTGCAAACTTGAATCTATAAAGTAATGGCAAATACCACAGGACTAGCTTTTCCAGTTCATGTTTGCTAACACACAAGTGCAGAAAGATTCCACAGGATGGTAAACTATTGAAAATTCTAATAGCTGTTATGTTTGAATGATCTTTGATTCTAAAAATTATTTTAAACAGGTTTTTCTATATGTCTGTATTTCTTTTCATCAATTCTGTGCACAAAGTATTACTTTAAATAACAGTTTTTGAAAAGATTTTCAGTATCTAAGCTGAGCATGCTTCAAATTTTGTTGCAAATTGCATGCTCAATAAATTTTGTATTGTTTTGCTGATTAAATAATGTTTTCTACTAAAGAAATAGTAAAGAAGAAGTAAAGTATTCATTAATTTCAAATCAGTGACTGTGATGAAATAGCATTATTTTAAAATAACTCCAAGACCACTTCAGATTTTGTCTAACTGTTGGCAGAAAATAACTGGAAAAATACCCCTTTTTGCCCCTCAGACTTGAAATACCAATTTCACAACACTAAAATTTCATCAAATCTCATTAGGAATTATTAATATTTCAAGAAGATGGCGAGAATTTTATAATATGATACGCTAATTCCCTTCCTGATCCCATTGAAAATCACATGTTTACAAGTAATTTAAAAAAAGAAGGAAAAGGAAACCAAACCAAAACAAAAGGGAAGATGCTCAAGCTAAAGGAACATTTGTTTCTATCTTGGTGGAGAAAATTAGGGGCAATTTCACCTATTCCTCAACTTGGAGCTGATTTTGTTCCTTCTTTGCACTCACTCCTGTTCCTACAAAAGTGAAGGAAGAGATACATGTGGAAGATCAGAGATAAAGGGAAGATTAGTTTTAGAGGCCTTCTAAAAATGCTAATGTAGTAAGAATATTAAGTCAAAATTTCATTTTGAAACAGGTTGTTAATATAGAAGAAAAGTGCTCTTTTCTTTTCACAGTTAAGAACATTGAGGCTTGAAGTTAAAGTCACATCACCCCCCTACATCCCCCATGCAGCTGCCAGTCACAGAACAGACATGAATCAACTGGTGGTGTTGGGTTTTAGAATAATACTGAATTAGTGTAACCAGCTTTCAGTAATAAGTAGGGGTTTACCATTGTCTTAACAAAATTATGCATATTTCATAATGTTCCATAGGAGAAAGCAAATGCAAACAGAAATTTTAAAAACTTAAATATGAGAACAAATATTGGCAGTCTATCAGGCTCCTTTTAATTGTTTAAGAATCTCAGAATCCCCACTGTAGATGGGGGAACATTCTAAAAAATCATCTTAAATAGCTATAAAGTGGTACATCTCATTATTTAGGATTTTCCCCCCATCGTCTGAAACATTTGGCTGAATGTAATCTTCCAGGAACAAGGTGTACCTAGCCTCCTCAGATTCCTGAAAGTGAAATCTAACCCAAGTCACTGTGGAAACTTTCAGCATAAAGCAGTCTTTTGGAGGGACATCGTTACCTCTATTGGATGTTCCATGACTGGGAGGCCAAGCCAATATTGGCCTTGGAGCAAGGATAGGGAATAGGGCGGGTGGGGTTGAGGACCAGCAGACCAAAGAGAGGGGGGAAGGGTGGAGGGTGACTCATCGTCCATTTCTCTGACAGAAAAGTGACTAACAGAGAGAAGGAAGACCAAAAAGTTCCCTTTACAGAGAACGTAAGTTTTGTAGCAATTGTTTGAAGCCATTTGGGAAAGCTTGCTAGTATTGTTTCTAGTTGAGTTTGTCCCTCTTGGAATGACAGATTTTCCCCATCTCCCTCATTGGTCTTCTCAGTCCCTCTAGATGCCCTTAGTGGGATCAGGGGTTGGGGAGAGTGAGGGAGGCCATAGAAGCAGAAACTGGTTCAGCCAGTTGGAGCACTACCCATGTGTTAGTGACCTCCTTTCTCCAAGAACTCTTTCCTAGGCCCTTTCCTTTCATCAAATCCATCTTGTCACCATGTCCTTGGTAACCTTATCCCACTGCCCAGCTCTTCTCTCTCCCTTTCCCCCCATTCCTCCCTATTCTCTCCTCACCTGTCCACCGCAATGGCCGTCATAGAGTAGATGCTGGCGAACACGGCCGTGATAGGGAAGAAGTTCTGGAAGCGACAGTAGTTGGCGCCGAAGTACCACTCGCTGTGAAGCGCATAGATGAAGTTGATTAAGGTGTTGAAGGCAGCCATGGAGGCGTCGGAGAAAGCCAGGTTCACGAGGAAGTAGTTGGTGACGGTCCTCATGCGCTTGTGGGCCAGGATGATCCAGATGACGATGAGATTCCCGAAGACCGCCACGGCCACCACCACGCCGTATGCTAGGGACCACAGGGCGATGCGCCAGGACGGCTGCACGAACTGGTTGGTGAGGTTGGCCCGGGGCTGCGTAGGCGCCGGGGAGGCCGCAGGCAGTCCCGGCGCGGAGGAGGAGGCCGAGAGGTTGCCGGCTTGGACCAGCAGATGCAGCCACTCAGCCTCAGGCGCCCCTGCCGCGAGCGCCGCACTCAGGTTCCCGGCGTCCGCGCCCGCGGTGCCCGCACCGTCCGTCCAGTTCGCGGCTGCGGGGAGAGTGCCCATCGCCACGGGTCTGCAGCCCCGGATCTCCCCACTCACCGCCGCCAGCCGGAGCCGACTCCCTCGAAGTTCTTCGCCGCTTCCCGGTCCCTTTGCCGCTGGGCGGACCTCAGCCCTGCCTGGAAGCAAGGTGGAGAAGCTACCGCAGCCCTTGCTGGTTATGAGATGCTTGGAGCCAGCAGGTGATGGGTAGCAGGGGAGTCACTTTCTCGGAGGAGTTTCCGACTCGAGCAGGCAGGAAGAATGAGATGGGAGGGAAGGGAGACGTTAGGAGCTGTCACCAGCAGAGAACTCCGGGGTTGCCTCTGCTCTGGTTCCCGGGCCCTGGCTGGAGCACTGAGGTTCAGGCGCTGCAGCTGGCTTTATAGTCTCGTACAGTCCCCTGCTTTGGTGACGTTGTGGGGGCCGCGGAGCTGACGAACCCCTTCGCGGGCTACGATTGCGCTCCTTTCCTCCGTCGCGCCCTTCGCGTTTCATTCATTCGCTCGCTACTTGTAGCCACGCAGCGAGAGCGTGGCGGGTTGAGACGCTCAGGAAGGGCTGCACTTCCTCAGTTGTAATTAAAATCTGTACATGAGGGGTGCCTGGGTGGCTCAGATGGTTGGGCGTCTGTCTTTGGCTCAGGTCATGATCCCAGGGTCCTGGGATCGAGCCCCACGTCTGGCTCCTGGCTTGGCTGGGAGGCTGCTTCTCCCTCTCCCACTGCCCTTCTCATGCTCTCTCTCTCCGTATCTGTCTCAAATGAATAAATAAAATCTTAAAAAATAAAATAAAATCTGTACGTGATTGATTTTTCCTTTTTTAACTTCAAGATATTTTGCTGAGGTCCCTGCTCTCAGACATTTCTTATGGGCTGTTCTTTTCTAAACCAATTAAACCATTCACCACTAAAGCAGAGGCACGATCCCAGATTTGTCGTCAAGAGCGTGTGTGTATGTGTGTGTGTGTGTGTGTGTGTGTGTGTGTGTGTGTGTGTGTGACCTGCTGCAGGCTGCGGGTACAGCTAGACGCGTACTTTGGTAGGTGTCGCTGGCTTTTGGAATTTCGCTCCACTTTCTGCTTGTATGTGTGTTCTCACTTCTCAGATCCCTTTTCCTCACACACTTCCGAAGTCTACCCATTTGTCCTCTTCTAATCTCTGTCACCAGAAATCAGTCTCCTCCGCCTTCCTCCCGGGCAGAGACTCTGGTTTCTCCTGGAGGATTCTGCTCACGTTGGAATGCCATAACACACTGAGGGTAAATCAGAAACCCGAGATGCAGATTTTTTTTGAAATACGATGACAAGACTTGAATCTCTTCACTTCTCTGGTGTGAACATATCTTGTAAGCAATCTAAACACATTCATTTGGTATATGGCTTTGGACATTTGGCGCCTTAGTTTTCAGGCTGACCATGAGGACACTCTGATAAGGGTGAGTGACAGTAACCTGTTTCCTGTGCAGACCCGGAGGGTCTGACTTCTGAGCTTGGCTGGGAGCAGGTGAGCAGCAGCGTTTGTGGAGTGCAAGCTGGAGATGGATGTTACGGGCAATCTATCAGTATGTTCCAGAGAGGAAACTATTAGTTTCTTGGGGGCAGGAATAATGGGATTTGGAGTTAAACATATTTTAGCAACCTCCCCAAAACATTGACTTCTTTGAACACAAGTTTCCTCATTTGAAAGTGAATATTAAAAAAATCTCATTTACAGAATAATTAGGGGGCAAGTAGTTTCAACAGGCTTTCAACAACAGGGGGCAAGAGGGAGACCTCAATACATGTTAGGATCCTTTCTTCTTGTTATCATTGTTTTTTTCATCTAAACATTTTCAGGTAAAATAGACTGGCACAGAAAGTTGTATTAGCTTCAAGAAAAGGTAGCATGTGATTTGTGAACATTCTGTATTCTTTAGTTTCCTGGTGGAGAACATATTTCTCCAAAACTCTGCAGTGATTATTATACAAGTAGACCTGGATGTCTGGTAATGAATAATGTTTTCTTTCTTGTAGTTTTTATGACACACAAGGTAGTGTACAGAAATAACTTTTTTTTAAGATTTTATTTATTTATTTGCGAGAGAGAGAATGAGAGCGAGCAAGCACATGAGAGGGGGGAGGGTCAGAGGGAGAAGCAGACTCCCCGCCGAGCAGGGAGCCCGATGCGGGACTCGATCCCGGGGCCCCAGGATCATGACCTGAGCCGAAGGCAGTCGCTTAACCAACTGAGCCACCCAGGCACCCCAGAAATAACTTTGAGGCAACCTGATAATAAATATATTGATACAACCCTGCTTCAAAATAAATGCATGCTGAAAATAATAATTATCAAAAGTTATTATTTACTATTTCTTCTCAGAAAGGCCTGTGAAAATATGTGATAAATCATAAATGAATTTAATGAGATTCCACATGTCCTGTTTACTAATTCTAAACTAAACCATTTTCTTTTGAAAGGCAGATTATTTCTTTCTGCCAATTCACCACTTAGAAATTACTTGAGTTGCAAATGAAAATCTCTTTCTTCCATAAGGAAATCAAGGAAGAATTAAAAAAAAATTTGTATGACATTCATCAGTCACCAAATAAGTCATGTGGTCGCTTGGTGATTATGCATATTTTGATCAAATATTTAACGTTGTAAAATTACCTAGTTGTGTAGAAATCCATTCAGTTTACTCTGTGCTTTACTTATCCATACAGAGTATCGGGTCTGTAATTCTGCCTTCATCGGATTTTTCCCTGAGTGGAAATGATATGAAAAAAAAAGTGATAATGATAGAATTAGAAGTACTTACAATGAAAGGGGTATATTTAAAAAATGATTTTTTATTTTTATTTTTTTAAGAGAGAGAGCAGGTTGGGGGTTGGGCAGAGGGCGAAGCAGACTCCCCGCTGAGCAGGGAGCTGGATGCTGGACTCTATCTCAGGACTCTGGGATCATGACCGGAGCCGAAGGCAGATGCTCAACCCACTAAGCCCCCCAGGCCACCAGTGAAAAGGATTTAATGAGTTAGTTCTTTCTTTTCAGAGGAAGAGAGGGATCCAGGTCATGGCTCTCCTTTTAGATTTGCCTTCCACAGAGAGAATGTCTGCGTATCCCAGTGGAGGATTTATTGTTTATTCATTGCTTCAGTCATTCCTCCCATCAGCACTGAGTATACTTCCTTCCAGGAGCTCCGCCAGGTACTAGGATGGAGCAGTGAGACTACAGATATAAGCCAGATATGAGTCCTGTCCTCACTGAGCCTGCAGTCTAGAAATATTTTTGATATTAGAGCAAGTGTTATGGATGGTGGAATAGGAAAGTAAAGAGAAACATGGGAGTGTTCAACTGAACCGGAGGATGTTGTGTTCACTGGATTCTGGATTCTGTCAACTTCACATAATTTCTTTGTAAGGAAAAGATATATGCACCTCTCTGTTTATTGCGGTTTTATTTACAATAGTCAAGATATGGAAGCAACCTAGGTGTCCGCTGATAGAAGAATGGATCAAGAAGGTGCAGTGTGTGTGTATATATATACACACAATGGAATGTTATTCAGCCATAAAAAATGAGCTCTTGCCATTTGTGACAACATGGTTGGACCTAGAGCATATTATAATAAGTGAAATGAGTCAGAGAAAGACAAACACCATATGATTTTACTTATATGTGGAATCTAAAAAACAAAAGAAACCAACAACAACAACAAAAAGCAGAAACAGACCCATAAATATAGGGAGCAAGCTGATGGTTGCCAGCGGGAAAAGGGAGGATGGGCAAAATGGGTGAAGGAGAGTGGTAGATACAGGCTTCCAGTTATGGAATAAGTAAGTCACAGGGATGAAAGGTAGAGCATAGGGAATATAGTCAGTGGTATTGTAATAGTGAAGTAGGGTGACAGATGGTAGCCACACTTGTGGTGAGCATAGCATAACATACAGAGTTGTGGAATCACTATGTTGTACATCTGAAATTAACGCAACATTATGTTTGACTCTACTTCAATTAACAAAAATTTATTTGTAAGGATGAAATGAATTGCCAAAAAATAGACTTGTCAGAAGATTATGCCTTGAAAAATGGGAAGGTTTAGAAGATAATGGCTAAGAAATAAGCTTCCTTAGACTTCTTCCTAAGAGAATTTGGTGAATACTCTACTCATTGTAGCTCCAGCATCTGAATCCTGCCCTTATCTGAGTCCACTCTGCTGGTTTCCTAATTCCTCTCTCTATTACTATAAGAACTCCAAAGTCTTAGTCTTGGACTCCCGAGGGAAGGAGGACAGGCAGAGGAAATGGTAACATACCAGAAGGTGACTCTTGGAGAAGGATCCTATCCTCTTACATTTAAAACTTGGGAGTGTGGCTTTTCTGCCCACTCCCTCCTGCCCGCCAGTGCTGCTCAGGCTGTACCACTAGCTCAGAGCTCTAGGCTCCGGCTAAATTAGCTCCACAGTGGTCTCTCTCCAGCTGCCCTCATGATCATCT